>NC_060124.1:101170862-101473893 GCF_021461395.2 Schistocerca americana | reverse complement strand
TAACTTAACAGTACCTCAGGTCCATTTTCCTAAATCATTTTCAAACTAATAAGTATCTCTGTCAGTATAAAGTTTTGCGTTATAGCCAAATGAAAACCAGACATACGGAAAAAAATAAGGAAAATATTTATTATTTCGAAAGTAATCGCCGTAATTGTTAAAATATTTATCCCATGGTCAATCTCTTAAAAGAAAAATGACTGCGGTTGACAATGGAAAAATGATTATACAAAGGCCTGCACTATGTAAGGTTTCTGCTGTATTTCTGGTATTCCATGGAAGTGATATGAGATCTCTTTTTATTCAATGTAACATACTTTATATCTGTGCACTGCATATGCTTCAAACAGAAGTCTTCAGTAGTCATCGAGAAGTATGTGAAAGAGTCGGGTATTGGTCACGCCGTTGAGCGGTCTGGAAATAACTAGCAGAACACAGAGATGCAAATACAGAGGTGTTGCTTTTACCAAATATGATTCTGTATGATTGATTTGAAAAGTGTGAAAATATTCAGTTAATGTCACTGCTTTGCTTCCTCACGCACAATTTATCATGAGTTTTAGAAAGGCAAGTTTTTACCATGATTTTCGTTTTTTGGTTCAGGTCGGCTGGTTTGATTTTCGAGACGTGATTAAACAATCTACTCACACAGCTTGGACTCAGAGATTTGGGTTCGCCACTTCTTTACCATTTTAGTGACCTATTATATGGCAAAGTAATATTTAAATATAATAATTCTGTGAAGGTTGTTGTAAATGTTAAGGAATGAGTCTCACAACAAAGTTTTTGAATCCTAGTCTCTCCTATATCAGTAAATTCAGTTTCCGCCACCAACTTCTCACGAAAATTTTGTTTTCTAATCCTTTTTAACTGCATTGCACTTAGTGGCAGGTCAACATAGAATACTCGTTCACTTGCAGGGAATATGGCCTGGAACAAATAACTGCGATCAGTTACGAAGACCGATGACCATACACACCGGAGGCGCGTTAATACAAGTCCAATTTCTCATTGACACTGACGTGGCCTTGTAATATCAAGTATCCAAAAATAAGAAAACAACGCACAGCTCCACTCATATGTGAAGGAGCTGTGCCTTCCAGGATTCCAAGCCGGGGTGTTATTGCCTCCAAATCACATGCGGTCTTCGAGGTGCCGTAAAATTTGAGCTCTCAGAGTAGGCCGGGAACTTTCCGATCTGGTTGCACGCTACGTCCTCTGCTCTTCTCGCAACTCGCAGCTACCAATCCGTAAGCGAGCCGGCAAGGCCTGCCCCCGACCGATTTAACCATTTGCAACATCTCGAGGTCCGCACCAGACAACAGAGTACCTCAAAAGCAACAACTTCCCAGCCATGTGCACTCCAGCCAACTCTCTGTGCCAGACAAACCAACAACATACGCCTCGACCAAAGACCCTAGTTCGCGACATACGATCAGATCGGTATCGGCAACCTAGCATATTGCCAAGGTTGTTTCGAGTACACTACAGAAGTTACGCTGGTAAGCACTTGCACAGTCTCCATATAGTTCCGAACGCTTCGCACACGATTTCCATCCACACAACAGTGAAAAGTCGCTTTGTAATACTTACCTAATAATTTAACTTGTGCAGTTTCTCAAGCTTAAAGCCAATTTAATAAGTAAAAAAATTACTTCATTCCTATTTGAAGAGTCTTGTGACATTGGTTATAAAAGCGATTAACACTAAATCTCTTGGTAGTTTCACTCTTCTCCTAAAAGTAAAGTAGCATTCCTCGAATGAAAATTTGAATAACCTTTTCAAATTCAATTAAAACAATTATTCGCAAAAGTTTTTTCTTCATGACTGGTGACAAATTTCTGTAGACATTCCCATTAATTTTCGGAAGAAAAATACTCGAGGTCTGTTCCTGACGCAGTTGTAAATATTGCCGTTAAGCGTTAGTGGAGAAAAACTGAATTACCTAAAAGAAAAATAGGGTAAGTAGCGAAATGTTTGAAAAATTGCTTGTTTCTTTGTAGCAATAGCGAAACAGGTTTTACGCATGCTAAGTTTAATTAAAAATTATTTCGAGCAACATCAGATTTCAAAAGTGTCGAAGTGTAATTTTATTAGCCTTTTTTAGTATATAGCTTACGCTACGGTATCAGCTAGAAGACGTAGAAAGATCGTGCTAACTAGCAGATGCGACTACCACTCGTGAAGTAGCAGATAAAAGTACAAGATGTTTAAGAAGATAAAATTAGTACTGTCATTAAAAGTGGTCAATGCCAGTAGTACTTCGATAAACCATGATTAGGGACGATAGCATAACGTAGTGCGGTACTGGGAGTGTGAGTCTTGACATATCCGTTTGTATCAGAAGACAGGGAGCAACCGTGTACAGAAATTCATCACATGGCTTGAGTAACGCGATTTGGAGGTGACTAGTGATGGAAGACTTGTTAGCGGCAAGTCTTTGATCTCTCGGCATGGGCTAATGTCGCTTTCCTACCTTACTCTGGAACCGCGACGCGTTCCAACCGCAAACATTTCAACATCTCCAGAGTAGTCAGTGGGTAAACCTCAGATCACTAGATATCCCAATATTTACTCACGTCGTTCGTGACCTATTGCAAGGCTCTCTGGCTCACCACATCTTTTTCAGCCGAGATGTTTGGTCTCGTAAGTGTACCTATCTAGTGTAGATTACTACTAATAGTGTAATGTTTCTGTTGTTAATGAAGATGACAAGAGGACAGAGGACGAAACCCGATGTAGACACACAGTCTATTCGTCCCGAATAACGCCAAAGAGATCGCCGGGATTTTCACATCCATTCGGCCGATAAATGACCTTACTGCACGAAAAAATTCACAACGGTTTGTAAGACCTGGTATCGTCGGCGATGGAGATACAGCGGTCTGTTTTATATAATATACAATTAAGAGTCTTCACTGCAATAAAATGTAATTACAGATTAATGATAACTGGTTTTGATTGACTAGTTGCTAATCAATAGAACTGGTAATCATGAAGTTGAAAATACATTGTAATGCGATCAAACCTATCAAAATTTATAATAGGTTAATAGAAGCCTGTAGTTAGAACCCATACTTTGATGACAAATTAAAAGAGTTCATATTTTGTATTCCATTATTTCTCTTCCTCTTCTGGGCCAAATGCGAGTAAAGTTCCGGATCGTCTACTCTCGACTCGAGCGCCAGTGCGCTAATGAGTTTGAACGACCGTGGTTACGGCCAGAGGTATTAAACACATAAACCGATTAAAGACTGTAACAGAAGCTAAACTGCTCGCAGGTATAATATACCGAGCGAGGTGGCGCAGTGGTCCGACACTGGACTCGCATTCGGGAGGACGACGGTTCAATCCCGCGTCCGGCCATCCTGATTTAGGTTTTCCGTGATTTCCCTAAATCGCTCCAGGCAAATGCCGGGATGGTTCCTTTCAAAGGGCACGGCCGACTTCCTTCCCCGTCCTTCCCTAATCCGATGAGACCGATGACCTCGCTGTCTGGTCTCCTTCTCCAAACCAAGCAACCAACCAACCAACAGGTATAATAAGGCACTACACCGAACTCAAGACATAACACAATTGACCGCAGTGAAAGCAAAGTGCCGTGCGAGATGGTGCAGTGGTTAGCACACCAGACGCTCAGTCGGGACGACGACGTCGAAGCAGATTTATTTTCATTGATTTCCATAAATCACTCCAGGCAAATATGGGATGTTTCCTTTGAAAGAAGGATGCGGCCGATTTCCTTCCCTCAACTCTCGTATTGCGAGCTCGTGCTCCATCTTTAATGTGCGCGCAATCAACGAAACGTTAAAATCTAATCCTACAAGGTTGAAATGGTTCAAATGGCTCTGAGCACTATGGGACTTAACATCTAGGGTCATCAGTCCCCTAGAACTTAGAACTACTTAAACCTAACTAACCTAAGGACAGTACACAACACCCAGCCATCACGAGGCAGAGAAAATCCCTGACCCCGCCGGGAATCGAACCCGGGTCCTACAAGGAAAAGTATGTAGCGAGTATCAGAGATACAGAACAGAGGAGAGAGAGTGAGAGTGTGTGTGTGTGTGTGAGAGAGAGGGAAAACATCTCTGAGATATTACACCGGGCATCTCCATTACATATCGATCCTGATACGTTTGTGAACTCTTTGCATAAGTACTGCAAGGAAAGGCGTATTTGTCGTGAGCTTTCGCCAGCAGCGAATCACGAGCCTTGGCGGCAGAGTTTCTTCGAAGAAAGTCAGCATTCCGTTCCATTACTTTTATGTTTGCATTACTTTTTTGGTGAACAGTACCTAGAGGGTTAAGAAGTGGTTGGTTTTGAAGTTAGATTTGGTGGAGCAAGCTGTACTGATGAAATCGCTTTTGCTCGATGGAGAGCTGTGGTGTTGAATAATTCTGTGATACGCAATATTACCGATTATATAATTCTATGACACCGTTTGAGGTGATGTAGATCGTGACTATTCTTCTTCGGACTGGATTTTCACTCACTTATTCATATACAGTGGTACAGGCTGAGAGAGGGTGCTAATTTATCGAGCGTTGAGAAGCTGTTTACTGCGTCATTTATACATTCCTTTCATTTTATTTTGTATTCATTTCCTCAAAAATGGTTCAAATGGCTGTTTACTGCGTCATTTTTACATTCCTTTCATTTTATTTTGTATTCATTTCCTCAAAAATGGTTCAAGTGGCTCTGAGCACTATGCGACTCAACTGCTAAGGTCATCAGTCGCCTAGAACTTAGAACTAATTAAACCTAACTAACCTAAGGACATCACACACATCCATGCCCGAGGCAGGATTAGAACCTGCGACCGTAGCGGTCACGCGGTTCCAGACTGAAGCGCCTTTAACCGCACGGCCACACCGGCCGGCTTCATTTCCTCCATTCCAAAATTTATGAGGAGGAGGTAGTCAGTTGGATAGATAATATCGAATTGCGTTTCTGTATATATATTGTACGCTTGTTTTGTGAGGCTGAACGTGCACGCTATTCACATAGTAAACTTATAATTTGCGTCTGTGTTTTTGAAGAGCAATATATTCACTCCCAACAGCACGTGAGGTACATTCTTTTCTAGACTGATCATTTACTTAATTCATGTTGTACTTAAACGCTCTGAAGAAAGGCGCCGCCATCTTTATGACCTAAGATTAGATGAATAGAGGCCAAAAAGAAAGTTATTTATTTTTACATTTTATACTGTTAATAGGTTGGAACCGCGCGACAGCTACGGTCGCAGGTTCGAATCCTGCCTCGGGCATGGATGTGTGTGATGTCCTTAGGTTAGTTAGGTTTAAGTAGTTCCAAGTTCTAGGGGACTGATGACCTCAGATGTCAAGTCCCATAGTGCTCAGAGCCATTTGAACCATTTTGAATAGGTTGGAAACGAGGATAGATTTTGGTGCGTTATCTCGGCATGGCCATAAAATAAAGCAAAGCGACGTGGGTTGTCATTGGTGAACGTAAGGTTCCTATGCTTAGTTAACATTGCACCATGAAATCATTTTCATGTTCAATAGGAGAAGTGCAGAAGTGCTATAGAGTGGTTCTTATTCAGGTACTTCACTGCTACATTTACTGGAAATAGACGGGAACGTACTTGGAGAAACAGCCCCTTTATACTGCTTATCGCTGCTAGCGTGAAACTGCCACTAATTAGTGGCACCTATTGATTTCTTGAATCTGGTCAGTTATCCTATGTACCCTATACAGAGACATGCAATTCTTTTATTATCCGTTGCGTACAGTTATAGGAAACTGTGTACTGAGTAACTACTTATGAAGTAGTTTTACAAGTCAGATAGCACTAGGAATTCTTTCATGGCCATTATAACTTTATTCTTGCATACTACTCTATCACTATTTTGAGAGTGACTTATGGCTGAACACAAACACACGGACTTTCAAGCACATTCCTAAAACGAATCTGTTTACGGCATTCCACCACTTCCGATTATGGCCATAATTCACCGAAACCGGTAATGTTATATGTTATTTTCGCAATCAAAGTTTAATAATAAAGTTTCAATGAATCGGCTAGCTGTTTCCTACAGTGGTGCCTGAAAGAATTCTGTTTCATGTTTGTCATGTTACTGTTAGACAGTATCAGTGATACACTATTCTAAAGAATGAAGTTTATTGCAGTCAGATGCTCACATTATGTAAGGGCTTAACCAGTTCCTGCCGACTAGTCAGTATCAACGGACCATAGATACATCTTAGCCGATGGCACCGCCAGAACAAAGCCGTTCCATCAGCCTTCTGCTAGAGAAGAATTTATGTTCTGATAATAATGTCGGCTGAGAGACCTGAGTTTCTCCTGGCGTATACAACTTTCAAATAACTTCCGGGAATTCAGCCAGGTAACACTTTCAGCGAGCAATGATATTTCGGCGGGAGAACACCCCGCCATTTTCTACCTTTGCCTTGAAAATGGAGGGGGGGGGGGTTTCCCGCCGAAATATCGGCGGTCGCTGAAAGTGTTACCTGGATGAATTCCCAGAAGTTATTTGAAAATGTAGACTGAGATTACATCTGTATCTACAGAAATACTCCGCATGCCATCAGGCGTGCATGGTGGAGGGTACCATATACCAGTGCTGGTCATTACCTGCTATGCCCCACTTGTAAATGGAACTGTGGGAAAACGACTGTCTATACGCCTCCATAAAACCCCTATTTTTTCTTACCGTGTCTTCACGGTCCTTACACGAAATGTACGTTGGAGGATATAGAATCGTTCTGTAGCCTTCCTCAAGTTCTGGTAATATAAGTTTTCTCAGCACTGTTTCTCGAAAAGAGTGTCGTCTTCTCTCCAAAGAATTCCCGTATGAGTTGACGAAGCATCTCTGTAATACTCGAGCGTTGATCGGCCCCGCTGGTAACAACTCTAGCAGCCCACTTCTGAATTGCTTCGAAGTCTTCCTTCAATCGTCCTGATGGGGTATGGTTCAAATGGCTCTGAGCACTAGGGGACTCAACTGCTGTGGTCATCAGTCCCCTAGAACTTAGAACTACTTAAACCTAACTAACCTAAGGACATCACACACATCCATGCCCGAGGCAGGATTCGAACCTGCGACCGTAGCAGTCGCACGGTTCCGGACTGCGCGCCTAGAACCGCGAGACCACCGCGGCCGGCTCCTGATGGGGTACCAAACGGTCGAACTGTACTCAAGAATGTGTCGCATTAGTATCCTATACGCGTTCATCTTGTCAGACAGGCTACACTTTCCTAACCTCCCATTCCCTCCCCCCCCCCCCCCGCCCCCCTCCTCCTCCCAACTCCCAAATTAAAGCGAAGCCGACCACTCTTCTCTCCTTGTGTGCTCGTTCAAGTTCACATCGCTTTGTAACGTTACAACTGGATATTTAATCGACTTGACAGTGCCAAGCAGCACACCACTTAAGTTGTATTAAAGTATCACGGGTTTGTTTTTCCTAAGCATCTGCAGCAGCTTGATGGCATGCGGAGTCTATCTGTAGATACAAATGGAGACTCAGTCGACATTTTCAAATAACTTCTGGGAATTCATCCAGGTAACACTATCAGCGACCACCGATATTTCGGCGTGAGAACACCCCGCCATTTTCAAGGCAAAGGTAGTTTGCCTTGAAAATGGCGGGGTGTTCTCCCGCCGAAATATCATTCGTCGCTGAAAGTGTTACCTGGCTGAATTCCCGGAAGTTATTTGAAAGTTGTATACGCCAGGAGAAACTCAGGTCTCTCAGCCGACATTATTATCAGAACATAAATTCTTGTCTAGTAGAAGGCTGATGGAACGGCTTTGTTCTGGCGGAGCCATCGGCTAAGCTGTATCTATGGTCCGTTGATACTGACTAGTCGGCAGGAACTGGTTAAGCCTTTAAATAATGTGAGCATCTGACTGGGATAAACTCCATTGTTTAGAATAGTATATTCACTGACACTGTCAAACAGTAACATGAAAAAAATGAAACAGAATTCATTCATGCACCACTGTAGGAAACAGCTAGCCGATTCATTGAAACTTTTTCTACCTGTCATTAAGCACAATAAACAGAAATTTTGTCCAAGTCGTCCAGTATCCTCCTACAGTCACTCAATGATGACGCCTTCCCGTACACCAGAGCGTCAGCCAGCAGCCGCAGACTGCTGTTCACACTGCCGTCATTTACATATATATAGAGAATAATAAATATCCTACAACACTTCCCTGGGACACTCCTGACGATACCCCGGGTTGGCTCTGAGCACTATGAGACTTAACTGCAGTGGTCATCAGTCCCCTAGAACTTAGAACTACTTAAACCTAACTAACCTAAGGACATCACACACATCCATGCCCGAGGCAGGATTCGAACCTGCGACCGTAGTGGACACGCAGTTCCAGACTGTAGCGCCGAGAACCGCTGGGCCACTCCGGCCGGCATACCCCGGTTTCCGATTAACACTAGCTGCCCAGGAGAACGTACTGGATTCCATTACTTACGATGTCTTCGAGCAGTCCATATGTCTGGGAACCTATTAAATGTGCTCTTCTTTCCTTTCATCTACATGGATACTCTGCAAACCACATTTAAGTGCCTGGCAAAGGGTTCATCGAACCACCTTCACAATTCTCTAGTATGGCACAATTTTGTGGCACAATTTCGACACACATTCCTAGGTTTCCGCTTTCCAGAAATCTAGGAATATGGAAACTACCTGTTGCCCTGCATCTATGGTTCGTAGTATCTCGTGTGACAAAAGGGCAATCCCAGTTTCACAGAAGCGATACTTTTTTAAATCCGTGATTATGTGTGGACGGAAGCTTTGCTGCTTCAAGGAAATTTATTGTACTCGAACTTAGCTCAAGAACCCTGAAGGAAACCAGTGTTAAGGATATTGGTCTGTAATTTTGCGGCTCCGTTCTTTTACCCTTATATAAAGGAGGCACCTGCGAGTTTTTACATTTGCTAGGGATAGATTCGCGATAAATACAGTATAGTCAAAATAAGGGGCCAGTACCGTAGAATACTCTGAGATTGTACCCGGCCAACAGAACTTATTTGCTTACAACTCCTTCCACTGTTTCTCAACGACAGGAATGCTTATTTCAGCAGTCGATGCCGGTTTAGCCATTAAAGCACTTAAAGTGAGCATTTGACTGAAATAAACCTATTGCTATAGATTTCCATTGATTGCTTCCGCGTCACACAAAACATCCTGCATATCTAGTTGATGGCTTCGTTAGAGTGCCTGCTCGCTTCCACGCAGTATTCATCCTCATGAAACCACTAACTTAACAACTGACGCAGTGCCGAAGGATTCACGAACGTAGCGTGCATTCCATACTTATCGTGCAATTTTACAATTATTACAGCAACTTAAAATAAAGGTGAGACCAGTTGTGGAAAATTAGGAAACACCCAGTTGAATCTACCTTCAACAAGGAGAGAAACTGAAAATGGGAACAATAGTAAATATAGACATCGAAAAAGTATCTGTGACGGAAATAAATCTAACAAGAAGAGCGCACAGAATCGGATGTATCTAATATTTATATTTGTGGTGAAGTTCAGATATAAAATATCAGTTTCCTAGAACATTTCGCTGTAACTCACAAAAAATATCGAGAAAATTGACATTGAAGTTTTCCGAGTAACTTTAAAGCACTGGGTCGATATCTCGACACACAGCATGGCTCTATGGTAAAATATATCCATGCCAGCTAGGGGGGCACGCGTTCCGTTCCCTGCAGACACAATTTTCTTAAAGAGAAGTCCATGTTCTAGAAACATTCCGAGTTAATTTATTATTACTGTTTAAATTTGTACAGAAACCAGATAGCAGTTACAAGAGTCGAGGGACATGAAAGGGAAGCAGCGGTTGGGAAGGGAGTGAGACAGGGTTGTAGCCTGTCCCCGAAGTTATTCAATCTGTATATTGAGCAAGCAGTAAAGGAAACAAAAGAAAAATTCGGAGTAGGTATTAAAATCCATGGAGAAGAAATAAAAACTTTGAGGTTCGCCGATGACATTGTAATTCTGTCAGAGACAGCAAAAGACTTGGGAGAGAAGTTGAACGGAATGGATAGTGTCTTGAAAGGACGATATAAGATGAACATCAACAAAAGCAAAACGAGGATAATGGAATGTAGTCGGGTGATGCTGAGGGAATTAGATTAGGAAATGAGACACTTAAAGTAGTAAAGGAGTTTCGCTATTTGGGGAGCAAAATAACTGATGATGGTCGAAGTAGAGAGGATATAAAATATAGACTGGCAATGGCAAGGAAAGCATTTCGGAAGAAGAGAAATTTATTAACACCGAGTATAGATTCAAGTGTCAAGAAATCGTTTCTGAAAGTATTTGTATGGAGTGTAGCCATGTATGGAAGTGAAATATGGACGATAATTAGTTTGGACAAGAAGAGACTAGAAGCTTTCGAAATGTGGTGCTACAGAAGAATGCTGAAGATTAGATGAGTAGATCACATAACTAACGAGGAAGTATTGAATAGGATTGGGGAGAAGTGAAGTTTGTGACACAACTTGACTAGAAGAAGGGATCGGTTGATAGGGCATATTCTTAGGCATCAAGGGATCACCAATTTAGTATTGGAGGGCAGCGTGGAAGGTAAAAATTGTAGAGGGAGACCAAGAGATGAATTCACTAAGCAGATTCAGAAGGATGTAGATTGCAGTAGGTACTGGGAGATGAAGAAGCTTGCACAGGATAGAGTAGCATGGAGAGCTGCATCAACCCAGTCTCAGGACTGAAGACCACAACAACAACAACAACTGTTTAAATTTGAACAAGTATTTCTAAAAATCATTTATAAGTGATCGGTAACTAAGATTTGCAACGACAATGAGATTTTTGTGTGCAATATGTAATTTAAAATAAGAAGACGAGCATTTTTCATAAAAACGACAATTATGTATGTGTTAATTAGCATATATTTAATTGAATATTACGTTCAAATGGCGTAGGCATTTTCCTGTCTTTATGTATTTCACGATTTATGGAAATGCTCGTAGAACATGCACATTTGCTTAAAACTTTGTATTAGCCGGGAATCGAACACTGACCCCCTACGAGGCAGATAAAAAACATTGGGCTCAGAGCCACATCACCTGTCGAGGAATCCATCTCACGTTAGCATTACAAAGTCTGTTTTCTCGGGAGTTTTTGAAAGCTTTGTCGAACTGCTTGTGTTGATTAATAATCGAGTTCTGAACTTCAGGCACCGTAAATATAAAAAATTACAAATATGCTATTGTCGTATGCTCTTGCTGTAAGTAACATGAAAGAGAATTACTAAAGAACAAACACAGTTAACACAGAATGGGTACATGGAAGACCTGTCACTTATACTCAGGGAGTCTCGGAGAGCCTCATTTTGAAGCTGCTTAGCCTGTTCATCGGTGGAAGAGATGGGTGCTTAAATAGAGCAACAGCTACAAACTGGCAGTTAACAGTTGGAAGAAAACGATTTTGAGCATTAAAGTGGAATAAATTGTAAGTCTGCAGCCGCTGGCAGAGTGTTCCTCGGGATATCTTAGGAGAGGAACTCTTGCAGGCAAAAGGTTGCGGCGCGGTAATTATCATATTCATAAGTTTAGAAGGCCATCCCGGCGCTCCGAGCGACGCTCGCAAGTTGTTAAGGCGGATATCTGCCGGCAGCGCCGCGACACGGCGCCCGGGGGAACAATCGGGCCGCCGCCACTTGCCAAATCTCAATGCAGATTCCACGGGCGCTCGCTCCGCAAACATTTATTTCTCTCCAGAGCGCTGAGGGGATGGCGGGTCGCAAGACCGCCGAAAGTAGCCAAAGCACCGAGAGCACCAGAAAAGCCACGAATAATGATGCTTCCGACGGGCGCAGAATTGTGTAAGCGTCTGGTCCGGTTTCTACGGGCAACTCAGCGAGTAACCACTCCGTACAGCGATCAAGTTGTAACGCTGAATGGCCGCTCAAGGTTTCGGAAATTTCGTCTGTAAAGCAGGAAACTAAAGGAAAACTTTTGTTTTTGCTTTGTCACTGCAATGGGCTCATCTTTGATAAGTTGCTGAAAACCAAAAAATGTCATATGACGAAAAACCGCAACACACAGAGCGAAACAGGTTTTACAAAATATGGTGAGAGGTACAGGGGTTGGGTAAAAATATAGAAACACTGGGAGAAATTCAAGCATGGACGTAAATATAGACGCTAGCAAAATCTGCAGACAGAGTTATCTGCAGACTCATTATGTTGTAAGTGTCAGTCGCGGCCAGAACAGTGTTGTATTCAGTTGTGTGTGCATTACGTTGGAGCCAAGGATATTCGAACGAGGCGAATTGCTGGTTCTCGTGTGATGCATGCTTCCGCAGTCAAGGCACTAGGTGTCTGGTGTTTCTAGAGGCACTGTTACGGCAAGAAAAAAGGAATAAAAGTGAAATGGTGTTAATACTTTCATCGTTCTTTACCTCCTCTGCATTACTGCGGATGACGTGTCAATGAACACATTTTTACTGTGCATGCAGTACACGTGAGGTGCCTAGTTGTGCCCTGTGTGGAATACATAAGTTCTTGTACACATCACTAACCTCCTGTCTTCATGATGATGATGTCCCCAGCGTAGAAAACAGCACGCAGGTCGTGGATTATTTTTCTTGAGGCTGAAATTAACTTCGCAAGGAACTGCTGCTACGAATAAACTAGCACTCATTTGGGATGCCACTCGCGTTTTTATTGATATAGACACAAGAAACTATTCTTAATCACAACGTATTGAACATATCTTTTATTGAACATATCTTTCCACAATCATTATATCTGGCTAATACAACATGAAATACATCCTGCCAGAGACAACATGTCTATCTACTGGAACCGTGAGAACTGGAGAATAAAATTACATGAATTAAATACTACTATTACAGAAATGTCTGTACCTAGCGTCGGTGGGAACTGTAGTAAACAAGATTGCATGAAACAAATACTGCTATAACAGACAACATGTCTGTGTACTGGAACGGTCAGAACTGGAGAGCCGGACTGCCCGAGACACTTCGTGCGCCAAGCCAGCAAGGCGTGAACCGAACGCCACCGAAGTGCATCGGCAGTAATATCGTCAGTATTTTGTTTTGGTAATACTTTGATTTTAATTATTTTGAAATGACTGATTGATAGCTGGCTGTTGAGAGATGTTTATTTAAAAGAATGAAGTAATTTGGATGACAGGTTTAATTAATAATAGCAACTAAAGTTTAACGTTTTGGCGCCCTACCGCCGAACACAGCAGGCAATCACAGAGCAGCAGCATCATGCAGGCGGGAATGGTACCGAATCTAACATCTGTCACCTGTACCTCATCCCACACTGCGCCTTCTCAGTGCTTCTTGCATCTCCACTGCCCTGGGAATAGCTTCCTGGAGCCTAATAATATGGCTGAATAAGTCAGAAATATTACACTGTATCGAAGTTTACACCGCTACGTCACAACGCGGACGAAAAACTGTGTTGAGCGACTGAGACAGACAGTCATTGAAGAGGTTTGTGACGAAAAGTAACACGACAACAGCTGCAAATTTCACTGCAGAACCGAGTGCCGCTCTCGCGAACCATTCAGCACCAAAACACCATAAGCTGGAAATTGATGGGCGTGCTGGAATTCGAAAACCACCCGTCAGTGATGCAAATGCCCGTAACAGGGAAACGTGGCGCCGAAGCTATACAGCATGGAGCAATGTCGGAAAGTCGTTTAGTCGGATAAGTCTTGTAGCACACTTTTTCCAACTTCTAATCAAGTTTACGTCCAAAGAGTGAGACATGGCGGGTATTCGGTGATGATTCAGGTGGCCATACCGTGGTATTCAATAGTCCCCATGGTTCTCCTGCAAGGTCGCAGTACTGTCAAGGATTATACCACAATTTTCATGATCATGGCACAAAATTTATTCACCAGTGGTGATACTGTATGCAAAATGACGGGCTCCTGTTCACGTAGTTCTCGTCATCCAGGACTGGTTTCGTCAGCACGAGGATGAATTGTCACACCTCTCCTGAGTATTACAGTAACTAGATCTGAATATTACGGAGACTTTGCGGTCTGTTTGAAGAGAACGGTGCCTGGTAGCTATCCTCCTCCATAATCATTACCTGAACTTGCCACTATTTTGCAGGAACAATGGTATAAAATGCCATCGGAAGCCTGCAGGAGTACCATTTATCCATTCAGAGGGGACGGGAAGCTGTTTTAAAGACCAGTGATATTCCTATGCCGTATTAGGCATGGGAATGTGCTGTGTTTTTGATGTTTCCATATTTTTGTCCACTTGCCTGAAGTTCTATATGATTATCAATGTATTATTTTGTACATTTAATATTATCAATTACTTGAGTTTGTGACTGCGTACTCTCTACTGAATATGTTGGGTGATGTGGTGTAACTGTCCATTGTCGGAATATCTGGGACAAAAGCGACGTTGAGACATGGGAAAGAGTAGGTGTTGTTCAAGGTGTTGATGTATACATTTAGGGATGGTAGTATCAACAACCTTGCTGAAGACAAATGTTTGGCTGACGGCTCAGTAGGAAGAAATTACATGGGGGAGTTTGTTGGTGTTTTTAGGAATAAGCAAGTTTTGGAGATGATCTCTCAGGTCTTCCAGGAGTAATTGTTTTAAGGTGTGCTTTTGGTGTACCGCAGAGCTATTGTTTCCATTTTATACACAATATTTCGACGACCGACTCAATCGTTCTTGTGGTGTCACCGCCAGACACCACACTTGCTAGGTGGTAGCCTTTAAATCGGCCGCGGTCCGTTAGTATACGTCGGACCCGCGTGTCGTCACTATCAGTGATTGCAGATCGAGCGCCGCCACACGGCGGGTCTAGAGAGACTCTCTAGCACTCGCCCCAGTTGTATAGCCGACTTTGCTAGGGATGGTTCACTGTCAACATACGCTCTCATTTGCAGAGACGACGGTTTAGCATAGCCTTCAGCTACGTCATTTGCTGCGACCTAGCAAGGCGCCATATTCAGATACTATAAGTACTATCTTCAAGAATGTCTTCTGAACAGATAATATTGTGACTCATGTACCGTCAAGAGCGACGTTCATCATTAATGGAGTAAAGTTAAGTATCAAACTTATTACGTCCGCTTTCTGAATTCTCATTCCTTGTCATGTTCCAGACCTCACGTCAGTATAGTTCTTCCCTCTTCACGCCAGCCTGCGTGAGCTAAAACGCGTGCATTTCGGCATCCACTCGTAACACGGTGTTGGCTCTTCTGCTTACACAAAAGTTTTCTTCGGGTGCCACGATCTGAATTGCTGTGTATACTGCTTGGAGGCCAGGCAAGGAGCACACATAAAGGGCCCTACACACGCACCAGGTGGCCGTCAGATTGACGGATGAAATGTGTAGGCACTTTGGTCAACCTACTACTCGACAAAAGAAGTTGGCCCCGACCGACCAACTTTTCTTGTCGGTCAGTTCGTTTGGTACGACTGTCACAGCCGACCGCCCCCCCTCCCCTCTCCACCCCCCCCCCACCCCCCCGCCACACACACATACAACTTCTCCCCTGACCGCTACCACCACTACCATTTCACTCTGCTATGTGTAACGCTGTCATATCAACCGCCTGACAAGAGTTCGTCTTTTGTCAAATGTTCAAATGTGTGTGAAATCTTATGGGACTTAACTGTTAAGGTCATCAGCCCCTAAGCTTACACACTACTTAACGTAAATTATCCTAAGGACAAACACACACACCCATGCCCGAGGGAGGACTCGAACCTCTGCCGGAACCAGCCGCACAGTCTACGACTGCAGCGCCTCAGACCGCTCGGCCAATCCTGCGTGGCGTCTTTTGTCTTTGTGGCTCTGTAATCACTGAGTAAAGTTGGTTGGCCATGCTCATGTTGTACACAAAGTTGGTCGGTCGGATGGTGAGTGTGTGGGGCTGCATAAAACGGATGCAACACTCTCTTGTACATCTGTAAGCATACCGTTAAGGTCCTCGGAAGCTTTCAGCTAATTATGAAAGAAGCCAGTTTAGAGTAAAGTGATGCACAACACGACCGAGCTGTGCCAGCACGTCTCTGGCTATCGACATCAGAGAAGTTTGTCGTGAGTATGCTGCGGCGCTGGTAATGTGTGACCGTGGCGGAAGTCGAACATCGTTGGCTTGTGCCCAGTCTCAAACTGCCTACGAGCAAGGAAGGAAACACATGGTCCACTGTAGTGCCTTGGGTGGCGGCGGGTCTGTGTAGTGAAGTTGTGGCCGCGACCACTCAGTACGAAAGGCATTCCTGAGTTGTGCAGACGAGTGCAGGCTATTCGTTTCCCAGCTTCTGTGTATCATGCAATAGGACGGAAACTGCGTGGATGTTACGGAGCAACAGGCAACTGGAACAGGCTGTCGGCCTGTCATTAACTCGATGCTGTCCACCAAATACGGCGCCCAGTTGGACGATGTGGATTCGCACGCGCTGCTGTGTGTGTCTGGCACTATTAAAATGGGGCTCAGCTGATGTTTCTACTAGTCGATTTTGTGTGCGAGTGACTTTCTTACGACGCTTTGGCGTGTTGGCTGTCTTCTATGCCGTGTTCGCGTTGTTCATGGAGTTGCATTGGTATTTCCGTCCTCATATAAGTTAGTATGAGAGCAGCCTACCATACAACTCATGGGGCCTATTATGAAATGTCAAGTTTCGTTCCTGTTCGTTCCTATTTGCTGAAACTAGTGTTACGTATGGGTTGTGGTGTATTTATGTTTACAGTCATGTGTTCGAGTAGTGCAAAAAACTGTCAGGCTTAACTACACTACTGGCCATTAAAATTGCTACACCAAGAAGAAATGCAGATGATAAACGGGTATTCATTGGACAAATATATTATACTAGAAGTGAAATGTGATTACATTTTCACGCAGTTTGGTTGCATAGATCCTGAGAAATCAGTACCCAAAACAACCACCTCTGGCCGTAATAACGGCCTTGATTCGCCTGGGCGTTGAGTCAGACAGAGCTTGGATGCCGTGTACAGGTACAGCTGCCCATGCAGCTTCAACACGATGCCACAACTTATCAAGAGTAGTGACTGGCGTATTGTGACGAGCCATTTGCTCGGCCACCATTGACCAGACGTTTTCAGTTGGTGAGAGATTTGGAGAATGTGCTGGCCAGAGCAGCAGTCGAACATTTTCTGTATCCAGAAAGGCCCGTAAAGGACCTGGAACATGCGGTCGTGCATTATCCTGCTGAAATGTAGGGTATCGCAGGGATCGAATGAAGGGTAGAGCCGCGGTTCGTAACACATCTGAAATGTAACGTCCATTGTTCAGAGTACCATCAATGCGAACAAGAAGTGACCGAGACGTGTAACCAATGTCACCCCATACCATCACGCCAGGTGATACGCCAGTATGGCGATGACGAATACACACTTCCAGTGTGCGTACACCGCGATGTCGCCAAGCACGGATGCGACCATCATGATGCTGTAAACAGAACCTGGATTCATCCGAAAAAATGACGTTCTGCCATTCGTGCACACAGCTTCGTTGTTGAGTACATCATTGCAGGCGCTTCTGTCTGTGATGCAGCGTCAAGGGTAACCGCAGCCGTCGTCTCCGAGCTGATAGTCCATGCTGCTGCAAACGTCGTCGAACTGTTCGTGTAGATGGTTGTTGTCTTGCAAACGTCCCCATCTGTTGACTCAGGGATCAAGACGTGGCTGCACGATCCGTTACAGCCATGCGAATAAGATGCCTGTCATCTCGACTGCTAGTGATACGAGGCCGTTGGGATCCAGCACGGCGTTCCGTATTATCCTCCTGAACCCACCGATTCCATATTTTGCTAACAGTCATTGGATCTCGACCAACGCGACCAGAAATGTCGCGATACGATAAACTGCAATCCCGATAGGCTTCAATCAATACCTTTACCAAAGTCGGGAACGTGATGGTTCGTATTTCTCCTCCATACACGAGGCAACGCCGGCCAACTGCTGTTTGTGTATGAGAAATCGGTTGCAAACTTTCCTCATGTCAGCACGTTGTAGGTGCCGCCACTGGCGCCAGCCTTGTGTGAATGCTCTGAAAAGCTAATCATTTGCATATCACAGCATCTTCTTCCTGTCGGTTAAATTTCGCGTCTTTAGCACGTCATCTTCGTGGTGTAGCAATTTTAATGGGCAGTAGTGTAAGACGTAAAATTTTTCACAGGTCCCAACTTACCTTGTCTACGTGCCATGTATGTTTTTGTGTGGATTTTGAAGTTTAGTGTGCCGATTGTGCCAAGCATGGAAGCATTTCGATGTGTCTCAAGTGAACTGTTGTACACGCCGTGTATGTTCTTCTGTAAAGTTTTGCCTGAATAAGCAAAGATTAAGCATGAATACCATCTTTCTCTATTTTTTTTAAGTTATCAGGATGAGACCAGAGTACGTAAGAGCACTCTTGTTCAGAACACGATGCCCACTGGTGTACTCTTCTTTAATCAACATGTTCGCATAATTTGTTGAAACACTAGCTATAAAAGATGTATCGTGCTTAACGCTACATGTCAAGATGAATATTTGAGGTATTCCAGATATTTTTACGCTGCATAAGTTAATGTTCCGTCTGTTTTTACGTTCATTTGAAATACTGTCAAATGAGCTGTTAGACTTTAGTTTAATCGGGAAATTTTTATTGTTGTCATTCTTGACTACTGATGATTTCGTAAGTTGTAGGCACGATATCAATTAGAAGCTAATTGTGTATGTATATGGGTTGAGAGAGGCAGATTCAGAATCACCAGTGTGCTATTTTACGAAAGGAGAAGAATCGTAGTGTAATCCTATGTTCTGTAGATGAAAACATATTTATGAATGAGTTATGTTATCCAGAGGGTTGACAAATTTGTGATATAATGTGCACAAACAACTGATTATCATTATATTGTCTTCCTCAAATGTGCCACAGGGTACACTTACTGTGTCTCCGCGTGGTTTGTAAATGATAAAGGATCGTAATGAATGTATGGAGTGCTCTTAAACTATGTAGATCTACACATTTCCCTGTTGATAATTTCATTTACTGCAATATTTGTCTTAACATGTCGAGTTTTGATATCGGCTATTAGCACTCATTTTCTCGTCTTTCCTGCATCGTTGTACATTGATAACATTTGTCTGCCTAAGTTTATTTGTTGTTGTAATTTAATATGTATGAGAGATTACAGCCATACGTTTTATCTCAGTTATGAGATAAAGATTAGTTTTCTTACAGTCAAATTCAACAAAAATTTCGAGATCTAACTCATGTGATCAGCCAGCGTGAATTCTCTTTCTCATTGATGTGTAAAGTTCAGTTGCGTTTTCTATTAATCTGTGATTAAGCTAAATTTGTCCAGTAAAACCACTAGCACCTTCGACTCACCTACTCACACGCTTCCTGCCGTTTCAATGATGAGGGCTAGAGAGAGAGAGAGAGAGAGAGAGAGAGAGAGAGAGAGAGAGAGAGACAGAGACAGAGATACGATGACAGTGTGGACAATGGAGTCATGCCCATTACCTATGTTGCGTTTTTGGACGAGTAATATTTTAGCGTTTGAACGTATTGTACTGCGGTTGGTACGTTAGGTTTATTTGTGGTGCTACAATGAAGGCTTCCAAGACCAAACGCCATAGTTATTAGGGAAACTTCCGCGCTTTTTTCGTTCCTGAAGTTTCGTCTAGACCTGTGCTGGATATCTTCAGAGGTGCTCCTGGTGCTGAGCTGGATCGACGAGACTCAGCAGAACAGGGAACTTCTCTGAAGACGAAGAAACGTCATGAACGAAAAAGTTACATGGACCACGGCCATATGGTCTGGACGATTTACCAGCAGCTTATTTGTGGTGTGTTCTACTAGTCCCATATCTTCAGCATATGTTTTAACAAACTTTTAACCCATTTCATCTCACTGTTCCGTTTTTGGAACAGAAGTTTGTAACATTTTTGTGCACACAGATTTCAGTTTTTGGTAAGTTTGTCGCACTGCTGGCCTTCTACATGCTCTTTGCTTTTACAGAGAACTGCCAGTTGTGCTGCGAGCATCTGCACAGCAACATTGTTGGTGCTGTAGTAATTGCTGTTTATGGAAAATGACTACAACGAAAGGGTAAGTAAGTTTTACTATATTTGACAGTGGATAACAATATTTTAGTGTCTAAATATGACGTATAAATATAATAATGATAGTGTGTGTGTTATTTGTTCATATCTGTTCTCAACAATGGGTTGTAATGCATTATAGCTGAGTGTTCCATTTTTGGAACAGTGGGATTGAATGGTTGCATTGAAATAACAATATAGCACTTGCATTTTAGGTCGACTGCCGATGCAAGTGTAGCGTTATTGGAAGAAGATATTGATGTTTATGATGCTAATTTATACATAAATCCCCTTGATGACCCATGGCGGTCAGATGAAGACTCAGGTGACGAATGTGAAAGTGATGATACAAATCATCTAAGCAGCAACCAGCTAAGATCTGCTGCAGAAGCAAAAGTAACAAAATATTGTGATGGGGAAATTGTTACCCAACAGGTAAATATTAGACACTACTATGAACTGAAGACTTTAATTAGGAAATACGCAAGAGGGAAATGCGCTTATTGAAACACAAGACCTGAGCTTGGTGTAGGTGGTTCAGTTGTGTGAGACCTAGTATCAAAACTTCCATTTGGGAATGAACAGAAATATGAGTTCTTTTTTGATAACTTTTTACTTCATTGCCAGTTTTGGATGCACTAAAAGAAAAGGGCTACACTGCAGCAGGAACATTTCGCTCAAATAAAACAGAGGGTGTTCCTCTGCAAAACCTTCAAAATGAAAAAAGCTCCAAGAGCAACATAGGACCAAGTAACAGATAATAAATATGATTGACTCTGATTCGCTACCATGACCACAGCACTGTTTCCATCGCCTCAAACAGAAATGAAGTTCAACCAACTGGACAATCCAAACGGTACAGTAGGAGTGAGAGAAAGTTTATTGATATAATTACTCCTGTTGCAGTTGTTAGCTACAACACTTACATGGGAGGAGTGGACAGACTTTATGAAAACATGGGAAAATACAGGATTAATTTCAGAACAAAGAATTGGTACAACCAACTTCTTGCTTTTCCGCTAAATGCAGCAACAAACAACGCTTGGTTGTCGTATAGACAAAGAATACATTATAAGGGCAATCCACTCGATCTTCTTGGCTGCACAAGGTATGTGGTTAACTGCTACTTTCAGAAGTACAGCTCCCGACATTCACCTGCCCATCCAGTGCGAAATCCAAAAGCCTTACGTAAAATAGTGCTCAATGATGTACGCTAAGGTAGACAAGATCATCTGATTGTACCATAGGCAAACAACTAAGATGTGGCTAATGCAAGAAGAACACAACAAAAAAATGCAAGAAAAGTAAAATTCCTTTGTATGCAAATTGTTTTGCACGGTTTCATACAAACTAAAGTTGAAACTGAACTCACTAAAACACAGTTAATTTGTTTATTCCTTGTTTGGCTCCATATTCACATTTTGTATAATCTGTAAATGAGCTGTATAAAATATGTAGCGAGGAAAATAAACATGAAAAATTTACGCTAATTTCTCACAGTACTATATGCACGGTACCTGTACCCTCTCGTTCACACTGTTCCATTTTTGGAAAGTCCATTTTTTTGTACTAAATATATTGTTACAATCATGAATGTGGTATTTATGGTTTATCTACCCATCAAACATAAGATGTAAACAGGAATTCGTAAAAGTTTTGAATGGCAAACCTTCTTGGGATCAAACGTGTTAAGCAGACAAATTTTATTACTATTAAAAACAGTCTTGATCACGATTTATTTAACAAGGTGACCGGTTTCGACCACTACTGTGGTCATCTTCAGACCATTGAGTAGGAACCCCTTTCTGTTGGAGAATCAACAGAAAGGGGTTCCTACTCAATGGTCTGAAGATGACCACAGTAGTGGTCGAAACCGGTCACCTTATTAAATAAATCGTGATCAAGACTGTTTTTAATAGTAATTATTTACAAGACATTGATCACTGCTGTTCCCGTAATGCATTCAAAAGTAAGACAAATTTTAATCAGTTTGGACTATACAGGCAGTTCTAAGCTTGTGATATAGGAGAGGCGCTGGGGCAAGAAAGGTTTAACTACTATTTAAAAAAAAACTTATTAACTATACTAAACACCAAGCATCAAGAGTATCGTAATTACACCTTCCTGAAGCATCTTGTAATTTAGTCAGTGCTTTCATTTACTTTACTTCAAAACCATAACAACGTAATTAATGTTTTTAAAACTTAAGCAAAATCATGCAGCGAATCGAAACATCAAAAGTTATCGTAATTTTATAATTCTTTAAGTAAAATTTTAAAGAAATAAAAAAATGCAAAGACATTTCAAAATTTAAAAGAATAAAATCACTCCAAAGATAACCAGTGAAATCTTAAAACTAGGCCAGTTACTTTGACAGTACTTGGAAGTAAGGCACCTCGTATCCAAAACGAGACCGTTTTCATGGCAGCATTAATGCTCCTGGCAACCACTTGTGACTTACGTCAATTTAGTAAGACAAATTTCAGCACATACCAATTATTCCTGCAACATAAAAGTTGCTAAGTACCTAAAACAAGAAGGAGACCTGAATGAGCATATAATTTTTTAATAGTTAAAACCAACAATGCTTGGTATAATTAACTGATGGTTACTTCATTTAATTTCAAACAAAGAATTTAAATCACTAAGAATGTTTATTACTTAATAAGGAAAGGAGCATAGAATTAACCATAACGATCAATTACATCACCAAAAGTACCTTGTGCGTTACAAGTGCTTTAATCAACAGTTGCACCGCATAGATACAGCAGTTGCAAATAACAAGTCAGCAATAACCAACGGTTGATACCACAGTTTACTGCCCATATTAAATTGGGTTAATTCTGAAATATGGACAATAGTAACAAGTAGCAATTTAGACTATTGTTAAATAGCCCCTAAAGCACTTGTTGCATTGCCCTCTTTAATGTTAGTGAATGAACTTTCCGCAGCGTTACTACACGAACACAAAACAATCACTTAACTGAAAAAATATTGAGTAGCTAGGACGGCGATCCTCACACATTTTTAACGCAAGACGTACACTGAGCATGGTAAGTGCTTGCCAGTAATCAAGGTTCATTGCGCCTTTCACCCTCAGTGCGGTAATTCTACTCCAGTAGATATCAACCAAACCTGGTCGCGTTCCACCCACTATCGGCAACAACCTGTTCCATAAGATGCACCAGAGCGGTGCTTTCAATAAGGAAGAAACAGAAATTACTTTTGCCGAGAACCGTCATCCGCCACTAAGCCAAGATAACCAAGCCGAGTGCAGACAAAGAGACATCGTGTACTTAGTTCTGTCTGGCAGGGCCCATTACCAGCACATACAACTACGAGTCCACACAGGACACAGCTCCGCGGCGTACTGCTATTGGCTCGGTGACTCCACCTCTGCTCTCACAAGGGAAACTTGTTCACATTGTGGCGTTTGGCTCTCGTTGTTGGCTGTTGGGACATTCCCGCGAGCAACAACGTGTGTGTTCGGGTTGGCGAAGGTTTAGCCACCGTCCGGTGGAGTCTAACTGCATTTGGTTATTTGCAATCGAAGAGCACCAGCGGAATTTTCTGCATTGCGGCCGTTAGCGTTCCCGTTACCTGCCCTGGCCGTTGACGTAAATTTCGACAGTGTCCTTTCCTCACCGTGTTGTCGCTGTCCAGCTCGGTGTGTAGTTCGACAGCTTAATGTATGCTTGGTTGTGGGCGTCCATGCCTTTTACGTTTGCATTGAACTCGCGGTTGTGAGCTGGTCGAGTGGAGAGCAAGTTACCTTGTCGGTGGGTCCGTTGACTGTCTGTTGGTTGGGTTGTCATCGGATCGAGACTGGTTGGGCCGACTGCCTGTCTCACCTAAGTGAACGTTAGTATTTCAAGTGCTGGCCGACCCCTGAAACTTCTGAGCACCATTAGCTGCACTGCCTTTTCTTATTTTATGTTGCGTGTATTTGTATGGCTCATAGCCGATGATTTTGAAATAAAGTTGAATTGTTTTTAGTGGTGTTTTTAGTCATGGGCCTTCAGCCGCTATAAAATTAAAGTACCTTGCTTTTCAAGTGTTAGATTGAATGGGCCTTCAGCCTGAGTAAAAATTCGTTTAAAGATAAATCCTTGCGCCTTCTGCCTAATAAAAATTATTTTAGTTGTGTTTAAAGTCATCGGCCTTCAGCCGCTTTAAAATTAAAGTTCCTTGCCTGTCAAGGGTTAGATTGTTTGGGGCCTTCAGCCTAATTTAAGATAAGGCTTTGTTGTTTAAATTTATTTTACCTTGAATTTTAAGTCATGGGGCCTTCAGTCGTTTTTAAATTAAGGGTTTTTGTCTTTCGAGCATCAGTCTGCTTGGGGCCTTCAGCCTAATTGAAGATAAGGCCTTCTGCCATGTTTTTTTTATTTAATTTTACCTCGAGTATTAAATAATGGGCCTTCAGCCGTCTTTAAATTGAGGTTGTTGCTTTTCAAGTGTCAGATGTTTGGGCCTTCAGCCAAATTATAACCTATTTAACGTGAGGCCTTCTACCTTCTAAATAGTCTTCTGCCGTCTGAATTTTGAGTTAATGGCTTTTAGCTGCTTTTCTTAATTAAAGTGGTTGTGCCCTTAAGGCATAAGATAGTGTTGCGTATTCAGGGGATAATAAAGTTCAAGAATTTGTACTGTAATACTTGGTCAATTAAGTAAAGTTGTATGTGTTCGAGTATAACTGACAGCCGTTCATTTTGGCCCCTTCCACAATTCGAACTACCTGTCCTGTCCTGCGGGTTTAGCAGGGCGTATCATGGCTATTGTTAGGAGTAGAGAAATCTTGTTGGTAAAAACCAAAGATTTCCCTGACTTAAGTCTTACATCACTTCATATCTCACTGGACAGATCACATGGTTGGCACTCAGTTACGGCAGTAACGCCAAACTTTCTGATGCTGAGGGAGCTGGACACACCTATTCAAGTGTGATCCCACACCTAGCAGACTAGCACATCCTTCCTCTGCTTCAGAGAGCAGAATCAGCTTGTGTGGCATTGGCTGAGTGATGATGATCCACTTGGTGAAATGTCTGAGCGGCAGTACGCAATGAGATGGCCTCAGAAACTGAATTTATCTGTCCTGCGTTGTATATGAACATGGCCTGCAATGTGTCGCCTACGTCACACTGTACATTGTGTTCGTAAAATCAATACTTTAACAACGCAGATGTGTGCAGTTCGAATATAGAACGTTTGCATAACAGTGTTCAAATGTCTGACAGTGAGGAAAACGTTAACTATGAGCTTTCCCTTCCGGATTGTGTGTTTATACGTATGCGGCTTAGTTCACGACTCTATAGTTTTGGAAAAAGAGACGATACTCAAGCAGGGTAAGAAAATAAGCTGAAATGAATTTCATAAATGTGAGTACAATGAAAATAATATCCCACACGTTTCCTGATGACGCTTTGACAAGCAAAATAAAGCGAAATAGTCTAAAGCAACAAATAGGAACGCAGTTTCATGACGTAGATTGCTATAATCAATCTCATGGAAGCAGAGAAACGATATGTAAAGGAATTAAACATTCATTTGTTCCCAGTCATGTTCCTAGTTTCACAGTGCAGACACATATTTTACTAACGCAAGCGTGCAAGCTCTGTCTGCCTCTCTCTCTCACTCTCTCTCTCTCTCTCTCTCTCTCTATCTCTCTCACACACATTATATAAATAACAAATAAATAATAACGGGTCGGTTATGCAATGTACAGTTCTCTCATTTGGTGAGGACTGTAAATTGCAACAAATACTCACTGTTATTTTCGTACAACAAAATATTACAGATAATAATATTTTTTATTGTATAATTCGAAAGGATAAATAAATCATGGACTTGGGCAGTCTCAGTATACAGAGTGTTCATTTGAATTGAAGACATTGAAATATCTCGGAAATTACTCATCGGATCAAAAAAAGTATTGATTCCAATTTTTTTTGTCTCAAAGGGGGTCATCCAATGATACCACACTAGACCCCTCAATCCCACACAGTGCGTGGATGGTGGGGGCAACTCTGAAATCATCAGTGGGAACACTCATTTTTTATTGTGGGTTACGATTCTACGGCTAAATTTACACACATTTATCTGGAGCATTTTTTTTGTTTCGCCACAGATGGCGCTGTAATTGGAGGAATCGAAATCGGTACACAATCGCAATTTACGAAATGCTACTCAATGTCCCTTGAATATCAAATGGCACGTGGGACCTCACCTCCATGCTGCGAGGGTAGGACAAGCTGGCATTTTATAACTTATAATTCGAAACCCTATTCACAACGTTGTATTCCTTCGAAATATCTGACAGGGGACTTCTCGACATGCCACTATGCCCTTGGCTCGAGGCGAACGCTACTCTGCTTTTCGAATTAGAGTAAGTGTTCAAACGTAGCACCGTCAGCTTCAGTAGACTTAGCGATTCGCTTTTCAAATGGCCGTACACAGGACAGAAGCATACCTGCAGGAATGTCAAGCATAGGCGTTTCTGATGAGGTCGACCATGTATTCACGGTCTATTGGCACTTGCTGGTACACCTTACCTCTTAAATATCCCCACACAAAGAAATCCGTCGACGTCATATCCGGCGACCTAGGGGGCCAATAAACAGGGCCACCTCTGCCAATCCAACGACCAGTGTAAACACGGTCTAACACCTCCAGTTCTTCAGTTGTGTAATGTACTGGGCAACCATCATGCTGAATCCACATACGGGGTCGGACGTCCAGGACAACTTTCTGCATTTGAACGGTAGTTTCTGCTCAAAAAACTTTCCCTATTTGCATCTATTCAACGTGCAGTAGATAAAATACGAACCAATGAGTTTGTTCCCCATGATCCTACACCATACGTTAAGCGACGTAGACCGTTGATGATCATCTTGCCGTAACCCATTTGTTGATGCACTCATTCACAAACCACTGCCCGTTTATCGAAATTGGAGACATGAAGTTCTTGATGCAGTGACACGTAGTACGATCGATACTTGTGACGATGCAGTATTGTGACAATACTACATACGGACAAACCGTAATCGCGATGTGATAACGGGGCGCTTATCAGTGGGTTGCGGTGCACTGCCGCTAGTACAGCTATCTCATTAGCTTCTCCTGTAACACATCTGCTTCGTTCCCTTTTGCCGGTCTGTACGCTGCCATCAGACATAAAGGCGTTCACAGCTTTGTGAGAGGAGGAACGAGGGAGAGCTTTCTCTGGAAAATGCTCGGCAGTCAAAGCAACAGCAGCCTTAACGTTTCTATTACATTCGCTGTAAACCAAGAACATTTCAATTTTTTTCTGTGGTTGCAACATTCATCGTCCAGTTGCACGGCTGTTCCGCAAGTTATAGGTAAGTATGCAGGCAATAAACACGGCGCAAGTATTGTAATGTTTAGATCCGCTATCTGTTCTGTGTCTGCACGATGCATGTCCTCCTGTCGCAGCGTACTGCCTGTTATGATACGTCGTAGTTCGCTACACGGCCACGGTGGCGCACCGTGTAGTCCCTTGTTCGAAATGTCAGAGGACTACGACGTTGTGGATGGGGTTCCCAAGTAGACGTTATGAAGTATTGGCCTCTTCTGCCCTCGCAGCATGGAGGTGGGCTTCCACTTGTCATTGGATATTCAAGGGTCATTGAGTAGCCAATCGTCTGATAGTGTACCCATTTATATTCCTCGGATTACAGCGTCATCTGTGGCGAAACAAAGAAAATGCTTCAGATAAACCGTATGTAGATTTTGCCACAGAATAGTAATCTGCAGTAAGAAACGGGGGTTCCCATTGGCGATTTCAAAGCCGCCCCCTCACCAACGTGTGGGTTGGGATGGCGGGTCGAATGTGGCATCGTTGATTTCCCATTACAAGACAAACAAATTGTAATTATACCTTTTTTTTGATCCGATCTGTAGTTTTAGACACATTGCAGTGTCTTCAGTTAAACTGAACAGCTCGTATAAAGGATTAATCAAATCGTATCAGTATCTCCAAGATAGCTAGCAGACTAATGACTGGGGTCATATACCTAATAAAACTTTAATAAATCAAAAAGAATCGAAATTTAAGTTTTAATCAAATGGAAACTGGACATCAACAATTATCTGTTGTAAACTTGAATCTGAGATATTCACTTTAATTTCTTTTGTTAAAATCTTTCAATAAAAAAACCTGAACAAATTTTTTATTTAATGTCCAAGGTTAGATTGATATTACTATTGCAATTTTTCAAATTTTCGTTCTCTTAAGAAAGAAGGGCAATACTGACCTTACGCCTTATCTTAGAAGAAAGATTAAGGAAAGACAAACCTAGGTTTCTAGCATTTGTAGACTTAGAGAAAGCTTTTGACAATGTTGACTGGAATACTTTCGTTCAAATTCTAAAGGTGGCAGAGGTAAAATACAGGGAGCGAAAGGCTATTTGCAATTTGTACAGAAACCAGATGACAGTTATAAGAGTCGAGGGGCATGAAAGGGAAGCAGTGGTTGGGAAGGGAGTGAGAAGGGTTGTAGCCTCTCCCCGATGTTATTCACTCTGTATATTGAGCAAGCAGTAAACGAAACAAAAATTCGGAGTAGGTATTAAAATCCAGGGAGAAGAAATAAAAATTTTGAGGTTCGCCGATGACATTGTAATTCTGTCAGAGACAGCAAAGGACTTGGGAGAGCAGTTGAACGGAATGGGCAGTGTCTTGAAAGGAGGATATAAGATGAACATCAACAAAAGCATAACGAGGATCATGGGATGTAGTCGAATTAAGTCGGGTGATGCTGAGGGAATTAGATTAGGAGCTGAGACACGTAAAGTAGTAAAGGAGTTTTGCTATTTGGGGAGCAAAATAACTGATGATGGTCGATGTAGAGATGATATAAAATGTAGACTGGCAATGGCAAGGAAAGCGTTTCTGCGGAAGAGAAATTTGTTAACATCGAGTATAGGTTTAAGTGTCAGGAAGTTGTTTCTGAAAGTATTTGTATGGAGCGTAGCCATGTATGGAAGTGAAACATGGACGATAAATAGTTTGGATAAGAAGAGAATAGAAGCTTTCGAAATGTGGTGCTACAGAAGAATGCTGAAGATTAGACAGGTAGATCACGTAGCTAATGAGGGGGTATTGAACAGAATAGGGGAGAAGAGGAGTTTGTGGCACGACTAAAAGAGGGGACCGGTTGGCAGGGCATGTTCTGAGGCATCAAGGGATCACAAATTTAGCATTGGAGGGCAGCGTGGACGGTAAAAATCGTTGAGGGAGACCAAGAGATGAATACACTAAGCAGATTCAGAAGGATGTAGGTTGCAATAAGTACTGGGAGATGAAGAAGCTTGCATAGTATAGAGTAGAATGGAGAGCTGCATCAAAACAGTCTCAGGACTGAAGACCACAACAACAACAAGGAAGAAGGGTAATATTTTATACGGAAAGTTTTGGAAATTGCTAAGTGCCATATTTTTATTGCCAAAATGTGGTGACTGCCAATGAAAACAATTTCAGTCTTCTCAGACATCTTTAACAATAGCATTATGCAGTATATTATCATGTTATTAATTATTTTGAAGCCTTATTTTTAATTTTTAATCACAATTTTAATTGATTTATGCGTTGAAGAATTCTGTATTATCTTCCTTTAAATATGGCAGCTTGTGCAGAAGATCCCTCTTCTTCTGAGCTGACCCGTCGTTCTTACACGATTGTTATGGTAAAACAAGGATATTAGTGGTAGTTCTTTACGTTTTTTGGGTCTTATTACCCAACTTGTCTCTGAACACTAGTTGATATGTCTTGCTTGGCTGAGACCAGAATTAAGATTCTGTGTTGGGTTATTGACAAAAAAAGCCTAAAGTGTTTCTACAGACCTGTACAACGTCACCCTTTCCATCTGGCAACGAGGAAGAAACTGGAGCTTTCATCTTCTGTCGGTTACATTATTGTAATGGCCATGATGTAATGACCATTAGACCCACAATAAAGAAATTTTGCTTCCAATTCTGTGTGACGGCACAGAAGTCGCCGAAAAGAACACCTATTTTCCCGAGCGAGACGCTGATTAACAGTACGTACATTCTGTCATCATGCAGACTAATGAGCGAAAGGGACGTTATTATTTTTCAAAAATTTAATAACATAGTTTGATATTAGATACTGACATTGAATAATAGAAATAAATATTTTATAGATACCTGTTCTATAAAGTCAGATATCCCTACCAATATGTTTTTATGGTCCAAATAATGGTTACCGCCACTTTTACCTTTCATCCCGAATCGATTTTCCACTTCCTTCTCCTGTCACCCTTTAATTCCATTGTTCTTACTATATACTGTATTGTCAAGAATAAAACTGAAAACAACAAACTGAAGGCACAGGCAACAGATTTTAATCAAAAGAATGCTGATAGAACTCACAACGTTGTTAATCTTCTACACGACATACACAACGAACAGCAAAACATCGGTGGCAATTAAAGCCCTTGAGCCTCATCAGCCGATTGCCAAAATTTCGACCTCGATATTCACAGCTACTGATGATAGCGAAATTTAGCCTGCTTTTAAGGTTTTTGGTGATGGCATTTGGATTTGTTGTTTGAATCTAACTCAATCATTGTAATTTTAGCACTCAGACCGTCACTGATGTCCAGTCTTCAATCATGCGCACATTTTATTGATTGATAGCCACAGTGTCTTTCCTTGGCAAGACCGAGACAATACAATGAAAATCAGGCTACTGTCTTTTATCAGAACAGACATGTGCAGGGTTAGATGAATAAATTACGTGGAAGCACTGGACCACCCCGGGTAAACATCATTCATCATTTGTAAAACGTTTATTGTAAAAGATTACAAAGTGCAAACATCAAATTTTACAATACGCAAACTTTCTGAATACAATCAACGGCTATTGCTGCTTAGTAAATTTGAAATAGACTGCATCCAAAAAATTCTTTAACAGTTTAACAACAAGGTCACAGAACACTTAAATTAAACTGAAATAAGAAGTAACGGAACTTACCCTAATTCTGAGTTTATTCATTTACGAAAAAAAGGAATAAAACTATCAGTGCCAACAGGCCGTGTCATTATTATGGTGAAGTGCCAACATTACGTGTAATTATTGTGGTGAAGGGGACCAATTGGCCTTATAGAATCTTATACCACGTTTCAAATCTACAAAATGGATCCCGACTAATGTGAAACCAAGAACATTGTGGGTGACAAGGACAACTGCTTATAAATGCATCCCGCTAACATGTTGCACTATATCTAAACGCCCCTTTAATTAATAAATTCATGGGATTTCATGGGTTTCTCATGGCATGTCTGTAAGAAATTTTTTATATTTGCCATGAATTTATGTCCACATACCATCCTCCCATAACTTCCATCTTTCAGCACACTTAACGAGCAAGCCGTACAGTTCCCACACATGGGGTATTCCCCCCACTGACCAGTCGCGTCCGGCCTGGATTAGCCCCAACCACGGGCTGTGCTACAGCCGGGCCAGGCTTCAACACAGCACGATACTTTAAAACAGAGAAGCTCGTCAACTAGTGACGCACCAGCCGCCACATCAAAATACGCTCATCGCTACAAGACCTTTAACGACACATACGCTCGTAATATTACACTTTGTAAAAAGACGGTCGTAAAGTATAAACCATTAATATCATAAAAAATGTTTTACGACGTCCCAGCCTCTATAAAAGTGTCCCGCACTATGAGTACCCCCTAACGTTTCCCAGAAGGTAATCGGTTTATCATTTCAAAACTAAACGCCATTCCTGCTAATACACTACTGGCCATTAAAATTTCTACACCAAGAAGAAATGCAGATGATGAACGGGTATTCATTGGACAAATATATTATACTAGAAGTGACATGTGATTACATTTTCACGCAATTTAGGTGCATAGATCCTGAGAAATCAGTACCTAGAATAACCACCTCTGGCCATAATAACGACCTTGATACGCCTGGGCGTTGAGTCAAACAGAGCTTGGATGGCGTATAAAGGTACAGCTGCCCATGCAGCTTCAACACGACACGACAGATCATCACGAGTAGTGACTGGCGTATTGTGACGAGCCACTTGCTCGGCCACCATTGACCGGACGTTTTCAATTGGTGAGAGATCTGGAGAATGTGCTGTCCAGGGCAGCAGTCGAACATTTTCTGTATCCAGAAAGGCCCGTACAAGACCTGCAACATACGGTCGTGTATTATCCTGCTGAAATGTAGGGTTTCGCAGGGATCGAATGAAGGGTAGAGCCACGGGTCGTAACACATCTGAAATGTAACGTCCGTTGTTCAAAGTGCCGTCAATGGGAACAAGAGGTGACCAAGACGTGTAACCAATGGCACCCCGTACCATCACGCGGGGTGATATGTCAGTATGGCGATTGCGAATACACGCTTCCAATGTGCGTTCACCGCGATGTCGCCAAACACGGATGCGACCATCATGATGCTGTAAACACAACCTGGATTCATCCAAAAAAATGAGGTTTCGCCACTCGTTCGCCCAGGTTCGTCGCTACGTACACCATCGCAGGCGCTCCTGTCTGTGATGCAGCGTCAAGGGTAAACTCAGCCATGGTGTCAGAGCCCTGACAGCCCATGATGCTGCAAACGTCGTCGAAGTGTTCGTCCAGATGGTTGTTGTCTTGGGGACGTCCCCATCTGCTGACTCGAGGATCGAGACGTGGCTACACGATCCGTTACAGCCATGCGGATAAGATGCCTGTCATCTCAACTCCTAGTGATACCAGGCCGTTGGGATCCAGCACGGCGTTCCGTATTACCCTCCTGAACCCACCGATTCCATATTCTGCTAACAGTCATTGGTGGATCTCGACCAACGCGACCAGCAATGTCGCGATACGATAAACCGAAATCGCGATAGGCTACAACCCGACCTTTACAAAGTTGGAAACGTGATGGTACGCATTTCTCCTCCTTACACAAGGCATCACAACAACCTTTCACCAGGCAACGCCGGTCAACTGCTGTTTGTGTGTGAGAAACCGGTTGGAAACTTTCCTCATGTCAGCACGTTGTAGGTGTTACCACCGGCGGCAACCTTGCGTGAATGCTCTGGAAAGCTAATAATTTGCATATCACAGCATCTTCTTCCTGTTGGTTAAATTTCGCGTCTGTAGTATGTCATCTTCATCGTGTAGCAATTTTAATGGCCAGTAGTGTACATTTATCTCCCTATGAGACAAAATGTTCAATTCGTTCACGGAAAAATTTTTGTAATTGCCTACAGAAACATGATTTTACCCAAGTTTGTACCTCGTCGTCCGAAACGAATGGACGACAACCATAATATCAACAACAATCAACAGAGAACGATAAGAGTGGGAGACCAAGAGCGAAGTGCTCGAATTAAAGAGGGTGTAAGACAGGGATGTAGTCTTTCGCCCCTACTGTTCAGTCTATACATCAAGGAGCAAACACGGAAATTAAGAAAGGCTGAACAGTGGGATTAACATTCAAGGGAAAACGACATCAGTGATGAGTTTCACTGATGCCATCCTAGACTGACTCAAAGTGAAGACGAATTACAGGGGCTGTTGAATGGAATGAACAGTCTAATGAGTACAGAATGTGGACTGTGAGTAATTCTAAGTAAGAAGAAAGTAATGAGAAGTCGCAGAAATGAGGAGACCGAGAGAAACTTAACATCAGAACTGGGAATCACAAAGTCAAAGAATTCTGCTGCCGAGCATTCTTCAGGGTTGTATGGCCGTGGTCCATGGAACTCTTGTATCCCTCACGTTTCGTCCAAGGCTACGTTGGACATCTGGGAGGTGCTCCTAGTTGTGCTGAGTCGGCAAGACTCAGCACAACCAGGATAACCTCCGGAGATGTCCAACGTAGCTTTGGACGAAACGTCAGGGATAGAAGAGTTCCATGGACCACGGCCGTACAACCCGGAAGAATTCTCAGCAGCTGAAACATCCGGTAGTGAAATTCTTCATTGTCGAAGAATTCTGATATCTAGGCAGCAAAATAACCCATGACTAGTGGAGCAATGAGGACTTAAAAGCAGACTAGCACGGGCAAAAACGGAATTTCTGGCCAAGGAAGTGTACTAGTATGAAACGTAGGCCTCAATTTGAGGAGACATTTCTGAGAATGTATGTTTGAATCACAGCGTTCTGTGTTAGCGGAACATGTATTGTGAAAAACCAGCAACAGGAGGGAATAGAAGAATTTTGAGATGTGGTGCTATAGAAGAATGTTGAAAAATAAGTGGTTTCGTAAGATATGGAATAAGCAGGTTCTCCGCAGAACCGGCGTGGAAAGGAATAGACGGAAAATACTGACAAGACGAAGGGACAGGAAGATAGGGCATGTTTTAAGACGTCACGTAATAACTTCTGTGTTACTAGAGGGAGTTGTTGAGAATAAGACCTGTAGGGGAAGGTAGAGACTGGAATACCTCCAGCAGATAATTGAGGCCGTAGATTGCAAGTGCAGTACTGAGATGAAGAGGCTGGCATTGGAGTGCAATTAGTGGCAGGCCGCGTCAAACCAATGAGAAGGATTTTTGCGACAGGATCGCAGGACCTACGGTATGTAAACAGCGTGCGCCCAGTGGAGGAAGGTGCCACGTCAAAGATATGGCACAGGAACGCTGCACCAACAGTGCCGCTTGGATGCCGTTAGCAAGGACAGCCAAGGCCCCTGCGAATAAGTGACAGCTCGCAGCAGCCGAGTCTGCCCAGAGCACAGGCCACAAGAAGCTTGCCGTACAGGCGATGACGGCTTCTTGTCCTTCGACGGCAACCGGAGGCTTCCAGGCTGGGAAGCGGTACCATCTGAAGTCGGCTCTCCAGGCAGCCCGCTGGTTGGAGAGCACTTAGGCCACAGTGTTGAGCATGGCACCAGCAGCTGCTCCACAGATGGCAGCGTCAGAGTCCCAGGACGGCAACTAGTTGAGCCATGTAGACTGGTAGACTTTTGGCAAAAATGGCTCTGAGCACTATGGGACTCAACTGCCGTGGTCATTAGTCCCCTAGAACTTAGAACTAGTTAAACCTAACTAACCTAAGGACATCACAAACATCCATGCCCGAGGCAGGATTCGAACCTGCGACCGTAGTGGTCTTGCGGTTCCAGACTGCAGCGCCTTTAACCGCACGGCCACTTCGGCCGGCGGTAGACTTTTGGTTTCGTGGACTAACGTAGCTCTCTCCTCGAGACAGGTGGCTCGCAGCTAACGACACATTTAACTAAATGTGAGGTTTATTTATACTAGGTTGGTGCGTACTTGCCACTGCATCGTTACTGGTCGCGGAGGCCACAACAGCTCTTCCTTTCTATTGCATTGTTGTGATTTCCGCTCCGGCAGCAGTGTTGAACTACTGGAGTCGTAGAACGGTTCTTGTATCAGCAACTACGCCACGATGCACTACGTTTGGTTAGCCTTGATCTGACCCGTTTATGCGGCCTCTTTAATTAGCAATGGAATCTTAATGTCCCCCACATCCGCACCAAGTACATCATTTTTGGGGTGGTACACATCTAAGATGGACCCATCACATTAGACTACCATGGCTAGTTATTAAGTTTTAAACAGTAGTAAAGTAACATTTCTTCAAATTGAAAAATATAACTGTGCTTCCGAAAACCGTGAGAAAGTCAGATGCCAGACACAAATTATGGAAGAATGCATAGGAAACTCACGCATATAGAAGGTCGTTTCTTTTGCCTTTTTACAGCCTATTCTGTAGTAGCATTGGTCGGTCTGTGTACAGTACCAGATTAAATTAATGGAAGAATTAGGAAATATTCAAGGAAGAGCTGTATCATTTATCAGTGTTTGCTTCGTCAGCGACAAACTGTCACAGAAATACTCACAATGGTACTACAAGAATAACATTGTGAATTTCCTCGGACCGTACAAATTCCAAAGAAACCATAATACAAATGAAATCAAGAAACTTAATTCTTCCGCGAACTTTTGTTTTTTGTTGTGTCATCAATCTTCTGACTGGTTCAATACAGTATGCCATTATTTCATCTCCTGTGCCACTTCGTTTAATTCATAGTGTCACTCGATTATTTATCGTATATGTTGTCGCTCTACAGGTTTTGGATTCTGCAGTTTCCCCAAGCATACCAAGAGCTTTCATAGCAGAATCGGCGAACAAGCAGACGATCTAGGCACTGTATAATGTCACAGTACACACAACTTACATCAATATGGATTTTAAATTTTGAGATGAAATATTTAGTAACAGTTTCTATGATGATTTCTCAATAATGCTTGTTTTACTAGCAGGGAAATAGATTGTTAATTATTCTCTGTATTCGTCAAAAAATGCGTACTGTCTATTGGATGATGAGAAGAAACATTATTTTCTTACACCAGGCCTGATAACAGAAAAAAGTGTATTAAAGCACTTCACGGTAAGTACTAGTTTTATTGAGACAGAAATGGTCGTGATCTTTGTTCTGCTTATTGTGCTACGTTCCAAGGCATACTTGATCAAATTCGTGAAACGTGGTGAAGGAAACTGACAATGCACACATGTCTGAAGTTTAACAATACTGATCCGCTTCTAGACCTAAAATGACAATCAGGTATCAGAAATTATAATCTCTGACAATTTTCTGAAAATTACTTTACATAGCCGAAAAATTCCCTTATTGAGAGGGTGAATCACACTATTAATTTTGGGTGCAATCTGAATTACATTAAGTCTACTCAGCGTCCTACTGAAAAAAAAAGCAATAAAATATTTTCTTCTACTGGTAAGAAAACGTTTCGAATGTACTACTGAAACTTATTCTCTCCCATTTTTCCAGACTTCCCTGTTTCGATTAAAAGATTTAGGCAAGTAAACAGTTGTTTTCTAAATTTATGTTCCTAATTTGTTTTGAGGTTTGTGAAGAAAGATATAAAGTTGCTGATTCTGTAATCCGCTGATACTTATCACTGGGATTGTTGTATACGAATGTGTCGTAATACTCATAGACTGCAAGGCGACTCTGTCTTTTCTGCCTCTAAAAGATAAAATGCGGTATGTATGCGGTTCTTGCACGAAACCTGACTGCTTTATGCATAGCGTTGTAGGGGATAACAAGAAGTTCAGTCCTACGTCACCTAGGAGTCTCTCTATAGTGTTATCTATTACTGACATCGTCTCTAGACGTTTTGTTGAATTAAATTTTACAATTTTGTGGATTTCCAGCATGCTGGATTAATTGCAGGATAGCAACTTCTCTTAAACACTTACGTGTATGAATAGCGTGAAGTTGTGAGATTCGATTTTTATTTAATTGATGACTGGTTTCGGATTACATGAAACGATTTTTAAATCGTCCAGGCAGACAGAACAACATTTTTCGAAACAGCATATAGATCATATCAAGATTATATATACACATATGACAAAGTCAAGTGTAACGATCAACAGTGACAGAAATAATATATAACTTGACTTTGTTACATGTATACGTCTAGTCTTGATATGAGTTATATCATTTTTCAGATAATATTATTTTGTCTGTCTGGATGATTTGAAAATGGGGTACGGCAATACGACACTAGTCGTCTATTAAATAAAAGGTGACTCTTGCACTATGGATGTTTCCATATCAAACTCGTGAATTTTCGAACTTCCTTTTCACATAATTTTCTGGATCTGTTTAACTAAGTCGAAGGAGCATATAAATCAGTAAGTCTCATCTCACATGTAATTCAGACGGCCTTGTCTCCCAGATCTCTGTCGCTAACAGTGCTCTGACTCTCACGAGCAGTTCTAAATCTTTCTGTTCACATTTTTGCGACTATGATCTTGGTTCATATTTTGTAGCTCATGTGAATGTTTCTCCCATTTATAAAATTCACGTTCAGATTTTACGAAACCAAACTGGTTTTGCACGCTCCTTAACTATAAGCGTTTTCTACCTCTTTCGATTAACTAAAAAAATTTGCACCCTTTTTCCGTAACTGAAAGCTATTGGTGCAATATTTTTTTTGGTGTTATAACGGTCTGTATGTTTGTTCTAGACTTTATTTAGCACAACGATAATAGTTCGAGCCACAGTTCACGGAATCGTCGGAGTTATTTCCTGTTTCTTCTAATGTTTCCTCAATTTCTAGTAGAATGTCGACATCATTCGAATGACTATCCAAGAAATTAGCTACTAAATAACAAATACGTAGGTCTTCCGGAGTAATAGGTGAGTTCAGATGTATACCATGTTCTTAATAATTCATCCTTGCAAGTCCGAAAACATTAATAGGATCCCACATTACTGTGAAACTCTGGAACCTGCAGAAGTACAGACGGTATCAGCAATGACATACAAGGAAAACACTAAGAAAATTTAGTTTGAGCTCAGTTGTTACCGCTTACTGATATCGCAAAGGCAACTGCTTAGTGTTATGGACACTGAATGAGTTGCAAATCCGAGCAAATAATAACTCTGTCAGAGAAACTAACAAAAGAAACTGAAATTCGCTACTCACCCGTCTTAGTGTGCGTACACTGTCTATTACAGCTACAGTAGGTGTGAATATTTCTCTGGCCACCTTTCAAGCTACGAACTGGGTAGTTCTGAACATTCAAAAAAATACTTGCAGCGTATCCGAACATCTAAAATTTTGATATATTGCTTCTTTTGCTGTATTCTCCTGTACAAAATGTTTCATTGCAGGTTTCGACATGTAGGAATGGACCGTACCCCTCTGCAAATTCCATGTCCAGTTTAGTCATAATTATCTTCAGGTCCATTCGATTGTCCCTTCATTGTGCTTTGTCGTTCTAATCTACAGGCAAAATGAGGGAAAGTCTATTCCCCACACACAGGGGCTTGCAGGTGCTAACCCTCGACCATGATGTCTGACGAGATACGTTTCTTTTTTTCAAGCCATCTTTACGCAGTCACACTGCACAGACCACTTAGATTTCATCATTCTTTCACTAACGTTGTCCTTAATAACACAGAGTTACCTGTAATATCTCTGAGAAATTTTATGCTGATCCAGAACTATGTATTATTGCATTTATTCATTTTTTTGTCTATAAAGTAAATTAATGTCACTATCTGAGATGAAGTTACTTTGTTCTTCTTAGAGGCACCTCCTTCACAGCATGGGGACTTAACGGCCGTATCTGTGGATATTTATTGCACACCAATGTTTTCCATATGTAGCCCAGCTCTAATATGAAGCTGTTATTGCCAGTCCGGAACCGCACTGCTGCTACGGTCGCAGGTTCGAATCCTGCCTCGGGCATGGATGTGGGTGATGTCTTTAGGTTTAAGTAGTTCTAAGTCTAGGGGACTGATGACCTAAGATGTTGAGTCCCATAGTGCTCAGAACCATTTGAACCATTTTTTTTTGTTATTGCCACTTACTCAGAATGCTACAGAAGTGCCGAGCAACGTTTTGTCTGTAAGGTATCAAAGGTAAAAGAAAACTAAAAACAACTAGATGTTATGACATGTTGCCTTCAGTCAATCCCAAGCTGAAAGAACTAATTTTGGTGTTCACTTGATATAGAGTGTGAAAAATGTATAGGGGCACAGAAGCTGTACTTTAGGTCTGGTATTATGTGGAAAAGTTTACACTCATATGGTGCTGTTGAATTATGCGCTGCAGCAGTCTTCTGTCTTCTTCAGGGCCGGCCGGAGTGGCCGAGCGGTTCTAGCCGCTTCAGTATGGGGAACCGCGCGACCGCTGCGTCGGGCATGGATGTGTGTGATGTCCTTAGGTTAGTTAGGTTTAAGTGGTTCTACGTTCTAGGGGACTGATGACCTCCGATGTTAAGTCCCATAGTGCTCAGAGCCATTTGAACCATTTTTTCTTCATTAGGTTTACTGAAAAACACGGGCTCGCCGACATCAGGGCTGCGTTCTTGGCGATAATCTGCTGCTGCCGATCACCACTGAGAAATGAGAACAAGAAAATACTGAATTGATCGACACCGAAGATCGGCTATAATTATGAGAATTCAGGTGCGTTATACCACAATTATAGCTAACACTTGGTTCAAGAATCATAAAAGAAGGTTGTACACATGGAATAATCATGGAAATACCAGAAGGTATCAGATAGATTATATAATGGTAAGACAGAGATTTGGGAACCAGGTATTAAATTGTAAGACATTTCCAGGGGCAGATGTGGACTCTGACCACAATCTATTGGTTATGAACTGTAGATTAAAACTGAAGAAACTGCAAGAAGGTGGGAATTTAAGAAGATGGGACCTCGACAAACTGATTAAACCAGAGGTTCGGGGAGTTTCGGGGAGAGCATAAGGGAACAATTGTCACAAATGGGGGAAAGAAATACAGTAGAAGAAAAATGGGTAGCCCTGAGGGTTGAAGTAGTGAAGGCAGCAAAGGATCAAGTAGGTAAAAAGACGAGGGCTAGTAGAAATCCTTGGGTAACAGAAGAAACATTGAATTTAGTTGATGAAAGGAGAAAATATAAAAATTCAGTAAATGAAGCAGGCAAAAAGGAATACAAACGACTCAAAAATGAGATCGACAGGAAGTGCAAAACGGCTAAGCGGGGATGGCTATAGGACAAATGTAAGGATGTAGAGGCTTATCTCACTAGGGGTAAGATAGATACTGCCTACAGGAAAATTAAAGAGACCTTTGGAGAAAAGAGAACCACTTGTATGAATATCAAGAACTCAGATGGAAACACAGTTCTAAGCAAAGGAGGGAAAGCGGAAAGGTGGAAGGAGTATATAGAGGGTCAATACAAGGTCGACGTACTTGAGGACAATATTCTGGAAATGGAAGAGAACGTAGATGAAGATGAAATGGGAGATACAATACTGCGTGAAGAGTTTGACAGAGCACTGAAAGACCTGAGTCGAAACAAGGCCCCAGGAGTAGACAACATTCCATTAGAACTACGGACGGCCTTGGGAGAGCCAGTCCTGACAACACTCTACCATCTGGTGAGCAAGATGTATGAGACATGCGAAATACCCTCAGACTTCAAGAAGAATATGATAATTACAATCCCAAAGAAAGCAGGTGTTGACAGATGTGAAAATTTCCGAACAATCAGTTTAATAAGCCACAGCTGCAAAATACTAACGCAAATTCTTTACAGACGAATGGAAAAAATAGTAGAAGCCTACCTTCGGGAACATCAGTTTGGATTCCGTAGAAATGTTGGAACACGTGAGGCAATACTGACCTTACGCCTTATCTTAGAAGAAAGATTAAGGAAAAGCAAACCTACGATTCTAGCATTTGTAGACTTAGAGAAAGCTTTTGACAATGTTGACTGGAATACTCTCTTTCAAATTCTAAAGGTGGCAGTAGTAAAATACAGGGAGCGAAAGGCTATTTACAATTTGTACAGAGACGAGATGGCAGTTATAAGAGTCGAAGGGCATGAAAGGGAAGTAGTGGTTGGGAAGGGAGTGAGAGAGGGTTATATCCTCTCCCCGATGTTATTCAATCTGTATGTTGAGCAAGCAGTAAAGGAAACAAAAGAAAAATTCGGAGTACGTATTAAAACTTTGAGGTTCGCCGATGACATTGTAATTCTGTCAGAGACAGCAAAGGACTTGGGAGAGCAGTTGAACGGAATGGAAAGTGTCTTGAAAGGAGGATATAAGATGAACATCAACAAAAGCAAAACGAGGGTAATGGAATGTAGTCAAATTAAGTCGGGTGATGCTGAGGGAATTAGATTAGGAAATGAGACACTTAAAGTAGTAAAGGAGTTTTGCTATTTCGGGAGCAAATTAACTGACGATGGTCGAAGTAGAGAGGATATAAAATGTAGACTGGCAATGGCAAGGAAAGCGTTTCTGAAGAAGAGAAATTTGTTAACATCGAGTATAGATTTAAGTGTCAGGATTTCGTTTTTGAAAGTATTTGTATGGAGTGTAGCCATGTATGGAAGTGAAACATGGACGATAAATAGTTTGGACAAGAAGAGAATAGAAGCTTTGGAAATGTGGTGCCACAGAAGAATGCTGAAGATTAGATGGGTAGATCACATAACTAATGAGGAAGTATTGAACAGAATTGGGGAGAAGAGGAGTTTGTGGCACGACAAGAAGAAGGTATCGGTTGGTAGGACATGTTCTGAGGCATCAAGGGATCACAAATGTAGCATTGGAGGACAGCGTGGAGGGTAAAAATCGTAGAGGGAGATCAAGAGATGAATACACTAAGCAGATTCAGAAGGATGTAGGTTGCAGTAAATACTGGCACATGAAGAAGCTTGCACTGGATAGAGTAGCATGGAGAGCTGCATCAGGACTGAAGACCACAACAACAACAACAATACCACAATTACAGACATGCGCCCCCTTGACACTTGAAAGGGAAGAGAAGATCCAAAATATATTTTCAAACTGACGAGAACAAAGCTCGTTAATGTATACACATAACCTGCGTACTCTCTCACAGCGTGCGCCAAGGAATGTTACCCGTGGTCACGTTAAGCTCCTTTTTGCGCAAAATCCCCTTTCGGGGCGTCCCCGGAATACAATACGCTCACAGCTCAGAAGCGCGATATTGCAATAGGGCGCTTGCGCTGCAGGAATTTCAGGCTGCCGTGCCACGCCGTGGAGAGCAGACGGGCTTACAAAGGGCAGCTAAACTAAATCAGGGCGTGCGCACAACACGTAGTACGCGTCCACTCCACAGCACCACGCTGTTCCGCTTCCAGGACAATACACGCCCTCCGCCAGCAGGTCCGCGCTACAACGGCGTCTGCTGCGTTCGTTAGCTGGCCGTGTTGTTAGAGTAGTTGCCGGGGTAACGTATGCGTAATCCCCTAGGAAACCTAGTTGTCTCTGTACGCCGCAAGGTGTTCAGTTTCAGTACTGTTACTAAGGGAAATACTTTTTGTATCGACGTCAGCATCATCATCATAAACTCATCGTAATCGTCAGCTATTTGACACCCAGATCTTTCACAGAAACAGCCGTCAAGTCATTGAAATGTTATATGACTTGAGAAAAGTTCCACTGCTCATTGCATCATGCTTCCCCATAACTGACATGCATGTCTGCTAACTCACGAGTTTGCCGGCCGAAGTGGCCGTGCGGTTAAAGGCACTGCAGTCTGGAACCGCAAGGCCGCTACTGTCGCAGGTTCGAATCCTGCCTCGGGCATGGCTGTTTGTGATGTCCTTAGGCTAGTTAGGTTTAACTAGTTCTAAGTTCTAGGGGACTAATGACCTCAGCAGTTGAGTCCCATAGTGCTCAGAGCCATTTGAACCAGCCAACTCACGAGTTTAATCTGCCACGAAGAACTTGTAAACAACAGAAACGTTCATGTGAACACAACGGAACGTAAATAATAATAGTACAATTGCTCATTCAGGGACATGACCGCTGCTAGCAGTAATGAAGACTTTCCTTTTCTGACAGTAAGATGTAATTGTATTGAAAACTGCATTTCATTGTCAACATGTTGTAACATCCACGAGGTAAATTTTAGCTACAGTGCGACCACAGGAAATTATGCCTCTAGCAATTACAAATATTATCTATTCAACGTATGAAAAAACAGTGAAAACGATGATAAATATTAATTATTTATGTAATATTTTATGATGTAATTGACATATCGATGTGTATCATACAAAGACAATGGTAATTGTAAATTACTTTTATGATCTGCGTTTGTCTTCCTTTGTTTTTTTACCTTTTGTTGGATGGCTTTTGTAGGTTGCGGACGCATATCAAACTGAGGTCTGTTAAGAAATTGTAATTATTTGTTAATTATTACTTGAGAATAGAGTTCATTATTATTATTATTATAAATATGAGTGAATTATTATTTATAAATTTAATTCTTCTCTCAGTAAGCATTATCTGTGTTAATTATTTCTTTCCGTTGCAAGGAGAGCAGCCATTGATGATAGCGATTTGTATCGCGTTTTTTTTTTTGTCTGTGTTTTCCTTAGGAAAAAATCAAATGTTTGCTTGATGAAGTCGAAATGGTGCACAATACGAAATTAAAGTTTAATAAGCATTTCAAATACTTACCCTATTTGCTCTAACAATAGAAAGTCTCTATCAATTGTCTGCCGCCATCTTTACAATTATCTCAGCGGCAAATTCAAATTACGCAACTCTGCAGACATAAATGCCGAAGGTAATACAAATGTGTAAAAATAAATGTGCACCGGTGGTCCCTAACTCATTTTAATGAAAATAATTCGAATCAGATTGGTTCTTTAAAAACAGGGCGCATAGCACGATCCTTATAACAAACTTTTCTAGCTGATGTATGGAGCCGAAATTAATTAAGCACGATTTGCGAAGAATATTGTTTCAGGTAACATACGTCAGTGTTGTGCGCGGCTGATATTCGGTGGTTTTAATGACCATTTTGCTGAAGATAACTGCTTCCATCATAATCAATAGTTGTATAGAATTTGTTGTATGAACTGTGATTTTGTGACACTTACACAACTTACAGACAACACTTTAACACGACGTTAACTTGGAATTCTTTAGCAACTTGACCAAATCCATAGCCGGGAGAAAAATTATTCAGTCATTACTCGATGTATAAAATAAGATTATCATTTTCATTTACAAATTAGTTAAATACCAAATCACTGAATAAAACAGCGAACGCCACAATGTTTCACAATAATAATGTATTTGTTTTTGTTTTCCACCATATGCCTACACGAAGGTTCTGCATATTTTCTAACGACCTTCTGTCTAGTTATCATCTCCTTATTTCCATATTTCGAATTTTGAATTGGACAAATCTTCAGAATTCTCTTTGAAATTCCATCAGCTCCATATGGCCTTTTCTTGATGAGAATTTGTATGATTCTTAATAGAAATTATAGTGAAAGATGTTGGTGCTACTCCTGATTTAATTTTATTCTTTGCTGTGTTTCTTTCGTGACTAATACTTTCTTAAAATTAAGAACTACCGCCTTCAGTGAGAATCGTGATTTTATTTCATTGCACGACGCATTTCAAGCCCTGGGAGTTTATCTTCAGATTCTTTCACAGTCTAAAAGCTTTTGACTTGTTTTGACTTGTGTTTATAAAATTTGCTGTAGAATTAAAAGTGTATAAATGTTCATAAACGTGTTTACTAAAACGGTTCTTCAGACCCACGTATCCATCACCGGAAACAGGCTGGAATTAACCTATTTCATCAAAAAGAGAAAACTATGTAGACTGTCAAAGCACCTGAAGAGGAGACCCCAGAGCTCCAAATGAATGCTGCATTGAAATAATATCACCATTGTAACTGAAGGCGGTTGTTCCTTATCACTTTTTCTAATTGCTTAATGGTTTGTGGACTGATAGTTTTGGGATTACACACCTCACTCGGTAAAAACGAAACCATTGTGAGGTGTCCACTTGTACGTGGAGCCCTATTTTGTAATATATTTCGTGAAAAATGACATGAAATGGTTATCACATGTACAAGAGATTGTACCTTTGACACCACTGAACCAAAGATGTTGCCTGAGTGGCAGAATCGATTATAAGTAGGGGCGCGCGGAGCCGCAGTAGCAGTTGTCTTTGCACTCTGTTAAAGGTAGGATGTAAGACTTTAAGCTAGTGGCTAGATGTGACAATTACCTGCTGGCCTATGGACGCAGCATAATACAGTCTTTTAAGGTTATGAAATTTTGTATATTTAGTTTTAAGTATGCAGCAACGCAAAGAAGATTTTCTAATTTTAACAATACTGACCGTTGAGTGTAGGAACGAAGTATTTGCCATCAGATTTAATGTATAGGTTATGTATAGGTTGATTTGGTATGCCCGATTTGTAATATTTTGTGTGTTTTATAATCCTGAGACAGACAAGTTAAATGTTGGAATCTATTTTGCCGATAGATGTCATACCTTTTGTCATGTAACAATCAAAATATTGTTAACTATGTCAGTAAGTGAGAATTGTAGAACAGTTGACAAGTTCACTGACTTTGAAGTTAATGTAAATGTAAAATGTTTCATATCAGATTTAGTGAAGGAGAAAATTTATTTTGAATACAAGTTTCTAAATGAACCATTCGGTCTTAGCATATACCCTTATCAGTACCTCATCCTCTTCCACATTGTGTCTATTTAAATCCACTGAATATTTTTTTAAAGGAGTGATTTTTCAGCCATAATCAGAAAAGTATTAATGTTTGTAACAGCTTTAAAGTGGACGGCACTGCACAGCTCTGAGCCAGTATCCAAAATTATCACTGAACATTTGCAAGGTTATTCATTTATCAAGTAATCTACTGACATTATTTGTATGAAGCTATTTTACGGCCAGCATTGCAGATCGCTGAGCCAAGACTGAATAATTTTTATGCCTATTGTGGAGAGAGCAGAACAGTAAGATTACATCCGTTGCGACTCAAAAGCTAAAAAAAATTTTTTGCATTGTATATTTGCATAGGAAAATCAGTGTATTGCAAACAGCCATAGAACTCGATGCACACGAGACTGAGTAAATATCAAAGGGATTGACTTCATAATAGGTATTACATACTGGTTTCTCAGATTAAGTTGTTTAATTTTTCTTTGGATTACAGTAAAACTGATTAAGCACACCAATTCCCCAACAACACATCACACAATAAATCTGGATAACACAAATTTATTTTTAAAGAAAGTTACACAAAACATTACGCATTGTACATCCATTTACAAACAATAATAATGTAATATAATTAAAAGAACGTTACACCATTATAGGATTACTCTGTTGCCCGTCTGTTAAGACCCCTTTTGTCAGGAACGAGCAGATGCATCAAACTGAAATTTGTCAGATTCTAATAGCTACCATCCCCTGACTGTGTAAAAATTTGAGCCAAGTCAGTGCAGACAAAAGGTACTCGTAGACTACTCATCAAAACCTACAGACGAACTGTTCACTATACATAACTAAGTTTGTACGGAACTCTCACAGCGCCAGTCCTATTCGCAATTGTACGGTTTTTCAATGTATCCTCTGACATAGAGATAATTACATTCTGTGGAAAGGCTATTCGTAAAATGAGGGTGGCTTCTCCAATAAAAAAATTATCATGTCACATGAGTTGTAATCCGAAGTCATAGCTACGACCTGAACAGAATTTTACAACTGCCAGGTAGTAGTTACGGACGCTAACCACCAAACCTCAGTAACTGTTCTTTCGCCAGTCCTTTATAGCTTGTTAGTCATGTAGTTAATTATTTATTTATTTAGTTAGTTAGCCCACAAAATCGTCGTCAGTGCTCTTCGTGCTCTGAAGCTTTGAATGGTTAGAACTATGACAATACATATTCGCTGCAGTAACCATTTTCTAAATGTCAGCAGTCACATCACGTGCCAAAACCACCAAAAATAGATACTGAATGTATGCCGTGGGAGTATTCGATATGAAACGTAGTACAGGCATTTATGGATGAAAGCGTGCTACCGAAACACGTCATGCTACATTATTTGGAAATATGGAGTGGCTGTTGAAAAGTGTTGGTGGCGCCTTAGCTAAACTCGTTAACACTGTTAGTGACTACAATTAGCGCCGATCGTGAATGTAGTGTCATGTGTAACGCGAACGGCCATGCTATTTCATAAATGTCTGAGGTATCGAAATAAGGTATTCTATAATTGATAGAGCTCAAAAGGCATAAGTATTTTACGGTCCAGTCTTTTTCCAAAGAACTTTCAGCTACTGAGCTGCTAATGCTACGTTTGTTATTTTAGGAAGGCCATATACCAATCTTGAAAAAGGAGAACAACGAAATTCGCAAGATATGTGTGTCGTTACAGCACACGCAGAACAGCTAAAAACGTTGAAAAGACGAATCCACTAGCTAGATCGTTGATAGAAGACGGTAGTACCTCTGCCAGCAAGGAATTTAGTCTGCATCCTCACCAACACCTTTTGTCAGTACCGTAAAGTATTTGTTCCAGAAAGTATAATCAACTTATGCAAATGTGTTTGAAAATTCTGGTCAGCACTAGAATCTAACAATGAAATATTTCATAATAAATGCAAGAATAATTTTCAGCTGGGTTGAAACTATGTACATTACAACAGTACGAAAGTGTCACTAAAATCTGCCATTTTGCTCTGATTGTCTTTATGTTGACTCTACCGCTTTGTGCGTGCTGTGGTAGGCTGCAGTATTGTCACATCAGTCCACCTTCTGCTGTTGCGACAAAGTTGGCCACTCACCATAGAAAAACAGCCTTGTGTAGCTTTTTTCCCTTGTGGTCTGAAGGTTTTCCAAGAGCAACAGTTCTTACAAGACTTTTAGTACAATACGGGGACAATGTTTTGTCACAGGTCAGTGTTTATCAGTGGACTAACAGTTCAAATGCGGTCGAACGAGCATGGAGGATGAGGGCAGAGCAGTGTGTCCACGTACAGTAACACCTAACGCCAAAATTGAACATGTCCGTGCCTTGATTCTGAATGCATCTGAAGAAATGCATGAATGCATCATTGAATTCAGCTACGATCTACAGGCGAAGGAAATCGTGCACACATGATTTGCAATGCATTCAAAGCCTTTTTTCAGACGGTGTGGGAAATACGTTAAATATATTCGCAATTGTGACTATGGACAATCATCAGCTGTAGTGTGGAATTTGTGCCAGGTCGGAACTCGAACCTGGATTTCCCGCTTATCGCGAGCGGTCGCCTTACCATTTGGCTACACGTACACAACACACAGCCAGAGCCAAATTTCCATATGTTGTCTTCGCAGCTGCGAATATGGACAAATTTTCGCTGTCATAATTTCATTCTACAGCTGATGGTTGTCCATACTCACAATTGCGAATACATTTAATGTGTTTCATAATGGCTATAGTCCCCACAGTGCACGCTGATTTGGACATGAACACATATCCAAAGGAACTTCGCATCGTAATTCAGAACGTTGTGTGCTCTTATTGCAATAAATTGTAAAAATTGATTGAAGACATTTCTTCACTCCACTGGTACATTGTTAAAGATTCTTTTACCACTTAGCAAAAAAAAAAAGTATTTTCGAAGCTGTAGCGAACAATTCACATACTCTTTCTCAGAATAGATACAGTGGTACAGCAGATAATTCCTCACTGACTTCAGAAAAAATTTTGAATCATTGTTCCGATATGTACAGGTTGTGAGGCGGTGGGTTAAATGACAACATATTCGCCGTTGCCTATAAGTGCCTGAAGAATTCTTTATCGGTCAGACAGAAAGCGGCGGAGAACATACAGACCATAATTTCCAGTCTGCAAGTCCACATACTTCTTGTGCTCACTGAAAGAAAATCTTCCTACTAGCTATTTACCCAGTGGTATCAGCAATTACGATTATAAACAAAAGTTTTGAATTCTAACTGATTAATATATTGAATGGAAGCTCGTGATACACAAATATAGTAATATTCCTGATAATAATAATAATGCACCTGCCATAAACAGCACTATGGACAGTTCAGGGGTGACCCTTCGCTCCCAGCTTCGGGCAGTGTTGGCTTCGGTCACACAGCTTGAGGCTGTTGCCAATGGGCATCACTGTAGGGGTCCGGATGGTGGTTTATCGGGGACAGCCAGCTCATCCCACGCATCCCCCGATCGGACTACGACTGTGGTTGCCCGGGTACCGCCCGCATTGAGGCTGATCCCTCACCTGTGGTAGAGTGGGAGGTCGTCTCAAGGTGTGGCACAGGGCGAAAGACATTCCGGAGGGCTGAACGGAAAGCCTCTCCAGTTTGTCTGACGAACCGGTTTCAGGCTCTGTCTCAGGCTGATACTGATCTTCGACCTGACATGGCTGCTTGTCCTGTTCCAGAGGTTGCCCCTCAGTCTGCAAGATCCGGGCGGTCGCAGAGGGTGGGCTTACTGGTAGTTGGGAGCTCCAATGTCAGGCACGTAATGGGGCCCCTTAGGGATATGGCAGCAAGAGAGGGGAAGAAAACCAATGTGCACTCCGTGTGCATACCGGGGGGAGTCATTCCAGATGTGGAAAGGGTCCTTCCGGATGCCATGAAGGGTACAGGGTGCACCCATCTGCAGGTGGTCGCTCATGTCGGCACCAATGATGTGTGTCGCTATGGATCGGAGGAAATCCTCTCTGGCTCCCGGCGGCTATCTGATTTGGTGAAGACTGCCAGTCTCGCTAGCGGGATGAAAGCAGAGCTCACCATCTGCAGCATCGTCGACAGGACTGACTGCGGACCTTTGGTACAGAGCCGAGTGGAGGGTCTGAATCAGAGGCTGAGACGGTTCTGCGAACGTTCAAATGGTTCAAATGGCTCTGAGCACTATGGGACTTCACTGCTGTGGTCATCAGTCCCCTAGAACTTAGAACTACTTAAACCTAACTAACCTAAGGACATCACACACATCCATGCCCGAGGCAGGATTCGAACCTGCGACCGTAGCAGTCGCGCGGTTCCGGACTGCGCGCCTAGAACCGCGAGACCACCGCGGCCGGCCTGCGACCGTGTGGGCTGCAGATTCCTCGACTTGCGCCATAGGGTGGTGGGGTTTCGGGTTCCGCTGGATAGGTCAGGAGTCCACTACACGCAACAAGCGGCTAACGGGTAGCAGGGGTTGTGTGGCGTGGGCTAGGCGGTTTTTTAGGTTAGATGGCCTTGGGCAAGTACAGAAAGGGCAACAGCCTTAACGGGTGCGGTGCAAAGTCAGGACATGCGGGGACCAAGCAGCAATCGGTATTGTAATTGTAAACTGTCGAAGCTGCGTTGGTAAAGTACCGGAACTTCAAGCGCTGATAGAAAGCACCGAAGCTGAAATCGTTATAGGTACAGAAAGCTGGCTTAAGCCAGAGATAAATTCTGCCGAAATTTTTACAAAGGCACAGACGGTGTTTAGAAAGGATAGATTGCATGCAACCGGTGGTGGCGTGTTTGTCGCTGTTAGTAGTAGTTTATCCTGTAGTGATGTAGAAGTGGTTAGTTCCTGGGAATTATTATGAGTGGAGGTTACACTCAACAACCGAGATAGGTAAATAATTGGCTCCTTTTACCGACCTCCCGACTCAGCAGCATTAGTGGCAGAACAACTGAGAGAAAATTTGGAATACATTTCACATAAATTTTCTCAGCATGTTATAATCTTAGGTGGAGATTTCAATTTACCAGATATAGACTGGGACACTCAGATGTTTAGGACGGGTGGTAGGGACAGAGCATCGAGTGACACTATACTGAGTGCACTATCCGAAAATTACCTCGAGCAATTAAACAGAGAACCGACTCGTGGAGATAACATCTTGGACCTACTGATAACAAACAGACCCGAACTTTTCGACTCTGTATGTGCAGAACAGGGAATCAGTGATCATAAGGCCGTTGCAGTATCCCTGAATATGGAAGTTAATAGGAATAAAAAAAAAGGGAGGAAGGTTTATCTGTTTAGCAAGAGTAATAGAAGGCAGATATCAGACTACCTAACAGATCAAAACGAAAATTTCTGTTCCAAGACTGGCAATGTTGAGTGTTTATGGAAAAAGTTCAAGGCAATAGTAAAATGTGTTTTAGACAGGTACGTGCCGAATAAAACTGTGAGGGACGGGAAAAACCCACCGTGGTACAACAACAAAGTTAGGAAACTACTGCGAAAGCAAAGAGAGCTTCACTGTAAGTTTAAACGCAGCCAAAACCTCTCAGACAAACAGAAGCTAAACGATGTCAGAGTTAGCGTAAGGAGGGCTATGCGTGAAGCGTTCAGTGAATTCGAGAGTAAAATTCTATGTACCGACTTGACAGAAAATCCTAGGAAGTTCTGGTCTTACGTTAAATCAGTAAGTGGCTCGAAACAGCATATCCAGACACTCCGGGATGATGATGGCATTGAAAAAGAGGATGGCACGCGTAAAGCTGAAATACTAAACACCTTTTTCCAAAGCTGTTTCACAGAGGAAGACCGCACTGCAGTTCCTTCTCTAAATCCTCGCACAAACGAAAAAATGGCTGACATCGAAATAAGTGTCCAAGGAATAGAAAAGCAACTGGAATCACTCAACAGAGGAAAGTCCACTGGACCTGAAGGGATACCAATTCGATTCTACACAGATTACGCGAAGAACTTGCCCCCTTCTAACAGCCGTGTACAGCAAGTCTCTAGAGGAACGGAAGGTTCCAAATGATTGGAAAAGAGCACAGGCAGGCCCAGTCTTCAAGAAGGGTCGTCGATCAGATGCGCAAAACTATAGACCTATATCTCTGACGTCGATCTGTTGTAGAATTTTAGAACATGTTTTTTGCTCGAGTATCATGTCGTTTTTGGAAACCCAGAATCTACTATGTAGGAATCAACATGGATTCCGGATACAGCGATCGTGTGAGACCCAACTCGCTCTATTTCTTCATGAGACCCAGAAAATATTAGATACAGGCTCCCAGGTAGATGCTATTTTTCTTGACTTCCGGAAGGCGTTCGATACAGTTCCGCACTGTCGCCTGATAAACAAAGTAAGAGCCTACGGAATATCAGACCAGCTGTGTGGCTGGATTGAAGAGTTTTTAGCAAACAGAACACAGCACGTTGTTCTCAATGGAGAGACGTCTACAGACGTTAAAGTAACCTCTGGCGTGCCACAGGGGAGTGTTATGGGACCATTGCTTTTCACAATATATATAAATGACCTAGTAGATAGTGTCGGAAGTTCCATGCGGCTTTTCGCGGATGATGCTGTAGTATACAGAGAAGTTGCAGCATTAGAAAATTGTAGCGAAATGCAGGAAGATCTGCAGCGGATAGGCAATTGGTGCAGGGAGTGGCAACTGACCCTTAACATAGACAAATATAATGTATTGAGAATACATTGAAAGAAGGATGCTTTATTGTATGATTATATGATAGCGGAACAAATACTGGTAGCAGTTACTTCTGTAAAATATCTGGGGGTATGCTTGCGGAACGATTTGAAGTGGAATGATCATATAAAATTAATTGTTGGTAAGGCGGGTACCAGGTTGAGATTCATTGGGAGAGCCCTTAGAAAATGTAGTCCATCAACAAAGGAGGTGGCTTACAAAACACTCGTTCGACCTATACTTGAGTATTGCTCATCAGTGTGGGATCCGTACCAGATCGAGTTGACGGAGGAGATAGAGAAGATCCAAAGAAGAGCGGCGCGTTTCGTCACAGGGTTAGTTGGTAACCGTGATAGCGTTACGGAGATGTTTAACAAACTCAAGTGGCAGACTCTGCAAGAGAGGCGCTCGGCATCGCGGTGTAGCTTGCTCGCCAGGATTCAAGAGGGTGCGTTTCTGGATGAGGTATCGAATATATTGCTTCCCCCTACTTATACCTCCCGAGGAGATCACGAATGTAAAATTAGAGAGATTAGAGCACGCACGGAGGCTTTCAGACAGTCGTTCTTCCCGCGAACCATACGCGACTGGAACAGGAGAAGGAGGTAATGACAGTGGCACGTAAAGTGCCCTCCGCCACACACCGTTGGGTGGCTTGCGGAGTATAAATGTAGATGTAGATGTAGACCTCTATGGTAAGTTTCAATTAAAATTATCTTTCGCACTGACTTCTAATCATCAAAGCTATTTGCTCGCCACAAAAAAGGAAAATAATCTAACTTTTTGCCATGCGGTTTTTTCAACGTTACAGGTGGTACACAAATAATTTCTTCCGTGAAATCTAAGCGATCTGGACGGTTTATAGTCCTCGAGAGTTCACTTCCTATTTTTACCGAAAACATGCATTTGATGGCAGCCTGGCTGTGATGTCAGCCGAGGCGTCGCGTAAGCCGACGTTTGAGTGACGCGGGCTGATTGATAGCTGGGTGGGAAATGTGTCTCAGTGCCTCTCTGGTCGTATTTATATATGGGCGCAGCGGACAGCCGAACGGGACATGTGCCACCAACCGCTGTAAACACGGTCAGCAGCGTCTACACGGCCGCTTTCTCAGACACATAATATTTAATAACTCTGTAGTGAATCGGTTAACAATTATTGTAATTTTTATATGAATGGAGCTAAGTTTGATTTAGTTACTACAAAAGCTTTAGCTCGACTGCATTTGAAGTTCACCGCAAAGAATTTTTAGAACGGAAACGACAGTAGGACATGACCTCTGTACTACAGCTTTAAGAGTGCTTGCATTGATTGTTGAGGACATCGAAGTCTTGATCCTTGCTATAGCATTATTATTCAGTGGATGTAATAAAGTTCTGTAATCGGAACTTTCTACCTTTAATATAAATGCTACTTAATCTATTACAAATAGGTAGGTTTTTGTTCCAAATTTAGTTTTTAGTAAGTTACTCGGAAACTATTAGAGGTAGCTTAATGGAATCACACATTTAATGTTTTTTTATCAAACTGAAGTTATAAGAATTTCCATCTTTTTGAATCTAATATTTAGCGTGTTCAATTTCTCGTAAAACGCCGACTTTGACCAAAACATTACTCTGATCAAGTTGAGACTTGTAACAGTTGCTTTTGACATACATCTGCACATTCCAAACAGGTTTTGGCTTTCTAGCTTTATTATTTAGCGTCACTTGTTTTTCCTTAAGCAATGTATTTAGAGAAATACATTCATCTGATCATTCTGAGATTTAACAATTTTATCATTAATATACGGAAGCATATATTGACAAAGATTGGAAAAGCTAATTTTTAATTTCATGCTTAGATTATGACGCAATTCTTTGTATGCTACACGTAGACGCGTTATAACATGGCGCTAGTAGCAGTGAATTGGGGAAAGTCCTGGCACAATCGCTGCCTGTGCATCTCTCAAATGATACAGTGATTGTTTCACCACGTCACCTCCTATTTATTTTTGTGGAAAATTTTACTTTTTGAACAAAATTAAATATTAGAAACAAGTGAGTTTACTATAGCTGGCCTTTTTCAAATGAAGTTGATAATTGATGAAATTGATTTTAGCCGGCATCTCGTGGTCGTGCGGTAACGTTCTCGCTTCCCACGCCCGGGTTCCCGGGTTCGATTCCCGGCGGGGTCAGGGATTTTCTCTGCCTCGTGATGGCTGGGTGTTGTGTGCCGTCCTTAGGTTAGTTAGGTTTAAGTAGTCCTAAGTTCTAGGGGACTGATGACCATAGATGTTAAGTCCCATAGTGCTCAGAGCGATTTGAAATTGATTTTAGCAAAATTTTCCTTAATACTGCACTCACAAAATTATATATATATATATATATATATATATATATATATATATATATATATATATATATATATATGAGTTTTTACAAATCATGTACAAAAACTACATATAAATGTGAAATAAAATTATCGATTATAACAAAATTACTTTTTGTGATTTATATTTTTTTGTCTGCACCTGACAGACAAATAAAAAAGATTTCACTTTTCAGTACTCACTTATTTAATCACAATCGTAGGCACCACTGTTAGCATCTGTATGAACCACTTTCACTAAAACATTAGAGGTAGAGGGTGGGAAGTTACCAGAAAGAATTTTTTTTCTTTATTAGTTAGAAAACTACTATTAACTTTTTGAGACTGAATATAGGCAATACATTACTTCATAAAACTGTGGCATTTTACTTCATTATTAAGCTTGAATCACAATCTTTGATATATTTTTTTTCTTAACCATGTCTATTATGCTATTAAAGGCCAACATATGATTTTTTATTTAGTCACATTTTGGGCTAGTTTGCAATTTACTAATTTATTAATTGAAGAGACTGAGTACCCTTTTTAAGTTCTATCTTCATATGGCTCAACTATCGTAAGCATTAGTATGCTAAAGAAGTCATTTATTGATCAGTAGTTACTTTGCTTGGTCACACAAAATCAAAAACTTGTTTTTATTATAACATAAAATGCTCTACAGTCTACATTTCTTAACAAATTCATTTACCTGTATTGCTATCTGTATTTGTCTGTTAACTGGCCACCTGCCTTAAGCAAGATTAAGCATTTCTCAAACTCTTTTACGGGACATGAGAATTACTCATAAATGTTTCAGCATTTTACAAGATATGTCAGCCTGCTGACTTAATTACTCCTATTTCTCTCTATTTTCATTTATCCATTTACTTCGAACTTCTTTCTCCCTTTTAGCTTCATCAGCCTACAGATCTCTTTATTTATATACGCTTTTGGTGTGATCCTCACACCACTTTCACATATCTCTTTAGTTAATATCAAAACGCTTTGACTTGCCTCTAGTTGCACGATTTTATTACTCTCCCTTACCTTCAGACAATCTTACTCCCAACTGAAAATTATTAATTTGTGTAGCGTTTATTGTTTTAGGTTTTAGAAATTTTCGGCTTCATTTACTTCCCTTAGCGCAAAGTATTCCGTATTTTACAGTTACTAATATGTTTTAGTGGATCTCATTTATTATTTATTTATTTTGCCATTACTTTTCTATCACTGGTGCTCAAAGTTACCCACTATTATTTTAACATTTGGAGTTTACTACTACAAACTACCTGTCATACTCTCTTGTAAGTCAGCATTTGGGTATGGTAATTTTCGGGAATAATTCTTACTCACTAGGAAAACATTGCAAACTAATAACATACGTACAACATGAAGACACATATTCCTTACTTACTATGATAGGACAGAAGAAGGGAATGAAACTTGAAAGGGATGTAATGTCTTATCCTGCTTGGATCGCGCATAAGGCCAAACTGTGTTTCTGGCAAAGAGTGGGAGACTCCCTACAGAAACTAGTTCCTGCCGTTTCTGAATCGCTTCAGATCTACAATATTTCGTAGACCTAGTTCATTCTTACTTTTCGGGTATCCTAAACGATATGCATCTGCATGAGGCTTACCAGTTATTCTGAATGGTCCTTGATCTTCTTCTTCCGTAGTGGTCAATCCAAGGATTGGTTTGCAACAGCTACAATGGCAGCTTGTCTCCATTCTGTGCGTCTTTCAGCTTTTCTTTTCATTTCTTTATAGCTGTTACATCCCACATCTTTCACAATTTGATCCATGTACCTCAGCCATGGTCTTCCTCTTGCTCTTTTTCCCTCGACATATCCCTCTATGATTGTGTTCAGGAGTCCTTTATGTCTTAATAGATGACCTGTAAATTGCACTCTTCTTTTAACAATGAAACTCCAGAAGCTTCTCTTCTCACCTGATCTTTCCAGAACCACTTCGTTTGTGACCTTGTCGACACATTTTATTTTGAGCATGCGTCTATAGCACCACATTTTAAAAGAATTTAGCTTCTGGTCTTCCTCTGTCCCAAGAGTCCATGTTTCACACCCACAGCACGCCACTCTCCACACATATGATTTCAAAAATCTTTTTCTGATTTCAAGACTCTTAGATGTTAAGATGTTTTTCTTCTTGTTAAAAGCAGCCTTTGGTTGAGTAATTCTACTTCTCACTTCTGCCTTGTTCCTTCCATCCCTGGTAATATTACTGCCCAGATAAGTAAATTTATCAACTTGTTCAAGCAGTTCATTGAATACATGAACTTGGACTTTCACTTGATCTTTTTTGACGCATGCCACTACTTCTGTTTTTGCTTTATTAATTCTCATATTATATTCTTCCCCCATAACTTTATCCATTCTATTCAGTAGGACTAGAAGATCTTCTTCACTTTCAGCTAGGACAGCCGTATCATCGACGTATCGTATCATATCTATTCGTTGGCCATGAATTACTACACCTGTCTGTGAATGTTCCCTTGCTTTTTTCAGCGCCTCTTCAATGCTTAGGTTAAAGATAACAGGGGATAGAGCGCAACCTTGTCGGACACCTTTCCGTATCTGCACCTCTTCTTGTTTTGTCCGTCCACGGATAACTGCTGTCTCGTTTTTGTACAGGTTCCATACCATTTTCCTACCTTTATAGTCTATTCCTACTTTTTTGAGTACCTCAAACATCTCATCCCATTTAACATTATCTACATCTACGAAAGCTATGTATGTTGTCAGGTTCTTATCTAGTCTTTTCTTTATTATTAGTTTTAGAGCAAATATTGCGTCTCTGGTTCCTCTATCTTTCCGGAATCCAAACTGGTCTTCGGAGAGTGTAGCTTCGACTTTTTGTTCTATGCGTTTTAGGATAACTGAGGTTACTATTTTAGAGGCGTGAGTAACTAGGCTGAGCGTCCTATAATTTTCACATCTTGTAGCATTTGCCTTCTTTGGAATGGAGATCATAATGTTTTTCTCAAAGTCTGTAGGATAATTATGCATAAACTTCTTCCTTCCCGCTGTAATTTTCTTAGATTTTTTATTTAGTTTTGACTAACACTAGTTCACCAATGCTAAAACTAGTGGGTGAGGATTATGTGTCATGCCGTTTTTTTCTGTCCTAAGATCTTTTATCAGAAATTTGATAAGCTTCTATTTCTTCCAGGATATGGTTCTCTTCTGAATTGGCATCTTGCACAATATTACCGAATTCAGTAATTTCCTGCAAGTATCCCTCGTTCTTTATTACTTTCATAGGCAGTTCCCATGCTCCATTATTATTGACTATTTAATTTCCTACGAAAGGTTCTTTAAGTACCTGATAATCAAGTAATGTTTATATTTAGTGGCTCTGGTCAAAATCAATCCTTCCTTGGGAAGAAGAACTGCAACACTACAAGATGATCAATCCTTCCTTGCTATTTCGTTAAGAAATCCGTGCCAGCTAACAACTCAACACTTAAACTGAGCACGGTAAACAAGGATGCTCTATTGTTCTGTCACATATACCAAATTGGTATGAAAGATTCGTGCTGTACCGGTCTAGAAACTTTTCCGGTAGCACCTATTATTCTTAAACCACTTACTTTCATGACAGTTATTAGGAATAGAATTAAAAAATGCTTGGAACAAAGTATTTGCTTCACTGCAACTATCCAGAAGACAACGCACTGTTACTTCTGAATTGTTAGTTTTTATAATAGGTTGAGCTATTCTAGTCCGAACAGGTTCATCATAAAAGTCTTCGAATAAATCCTTTCCAATCTGTTTCCGGCTAAAGTAGTTTTGTTCAGCTGCAAGTACATTCACATGTAGACTCGCGGGGTCATCAATCTCTACATTCTAAGCTGCCTTTTCCCACCTGTCCACTAATTTTAAATCAAAGCACTTGAAGATTTCTTCTACTTTCGTATGCTGCACATCAGCTAAACTACTCTCTATCTCTGAACACCTCAGTTCCTGTGCAAAATTGCTATCTGTAATGTCATCGTCGGCTTTTACAGTTTGTGGCAAATCAATACAGCTAATAGACCCTTGACATAATTATTATCAACCAACTCCTTCTCTTCAAAACCTTGCAAAACTGATTCTATATCCTCTACAGAAAGTTAAGCCTTCAGATTGTCATTGTCGTCGAAGATGTAAGCCTTTATTTCATCTTCATCCGTATCAGATTCAAACCCATTACGTTGTTTCTCCCTCTTATTTGTAGCATTTTCTTTCTCCTTCTTGACCCATTTTTCTAAAGTGTCGAAAATACTGTCAATTATATAATGAGAGTTGTTTAGCACATCACTGGTACAATTGTTACTATTTCATCAGCCTTGTGCTCTGTTTGCGTTTGCTGATTCGCTGTGAGTTGTGTTTTTGTTATTGACTGTGCTACAGTTTCTACCTCGTGAGCGCCAGTTTTCTCACTGACGGAACTTAGTTTCCCACACGCGGTCTGTTGTGTTCATTTGATACAGGATCGTATAGGGTAGCATTCTGCTCTACGTCTTGCCCCAATAACACGTTACTTACATTTTCGCTTTTGCCATGAGCGAAAGCGTGGTGGCTATTACCTCCCCTACTTCTGCTACGGCCTTGACCACCGTAATTAGATGTTGTATTCTGAAGCGCCATATTTCTAACATTCACTGTCTGACAGACATTATATCTGTTGTTTACTTGGTTGTTAGAAACCTATTATTATTTTGCACCTGCTTCTCAACAGCAGCTACTCTTTCTACTCGCTCCAGATACTCAGTGAGTCTATCCACATTTTCTCTAGGTACGGAAATGATTTTTTTCTCGCAATAACAAGGAAGCTTACCACCTTGTCCTATGATAATCATTTGTGGTTTGATATTTTCTGTCACATATGAAAGCCGTGAAATCTACTCTATAGATAACTCTTTTACTGACTAACGATCTGGAGCAAACTTTTTACTACTCCAGAAGTCTGTCAAAACAATGTTTTGTTTATTGTGTGACCAGTACTCATTAAGAAATCCAGTTTTATATCCAGAACGAATTTTGCATTTCATCATTACATCAGCCGACCATTGCAAAGCACCTCTTCACAGACGGCTTCTTACGAATGAAATTTTCTCTCGTTCTGACCATGTGTTAGGAGGCAGAACATCCTCAAAATCATTCCAGAACTCCAAAGGGTGAATTTTTTTCTGGATCAAAACGTAAAACTTGATGACATCCGACGAAAGCGGCGTCAACTGAAGCAACATAATGTACAGAAGTATTACAAGACGTCCCAAAGTACGCTCTATTTTCTATGTTAGTAACAACAGCATTTAGTTCTTTTACTCGTAGTTCTACTGTTTCCACTCTGTCAGAAAATCTTGTATCAACATCCTTACATAATTTCCCACAGTCATATTTTACTGTCTTAATATCGTTTTGACAAGCATTTACTCTAGTAGTTACTTCTTCAAATCGATTAGAGCATATTTTGGATTCGTTGCCTATTCTTTCTGTCAAACTCCCTTCCATAAGTTCGTCTGCTTCTTTGAATTCTTTGCGAACCTCGCCAATCTCGGTTTTTAAAATACTATACAATTTATTTAGCTGTTGCCCTACCTTGACTTGCAGATCATGGTGATTGTAATCAATTTTATAATTTAAGTCATTTAGTTTAGAGGTCATTTCATCCATTAGTTCTTTAATACTGGATTCAGTTTTACTGTTCAGTTCTTTATTAGCATCATTCAGTTTTTTAATACTAGATTCAATCTCACTGTTCTTTGTGATGCTATTCAAGTTTAGAAAACAATAATTGCATCCAATTTGGTGCCTCTGCATTACCACTTCGCATTTCCACCGTTTTAAATGAGTTTCTAGCAATCCGTGACTTGGTTGAATTATATAAATATTGCAGTCAGTTTCATTAACTGGTAACCCTATTAATTCTGAGTTTTCCTTTTGGATCTCAACTTCAATTACCTCGTCATCGGAAAACTTTGCAGTAACACTGACCTTTACTTCCGATTCTGGATGTATTACTTTGACGGAACCAGCCTCAATAACTTCAACTTCTAATTCTGAGGACTGATCGTGAGAAACTGCTCTCATCTTAACTTTCACATTATTCCTATCAATATTTTCCATTTTTAGTAGTTATTGGAAGCAATTAACAAATGAATTAAAATATTCTTGACTTGACGTAATTGGTTGACCTGGACGAACAATGGTGTACAAGCAAACGTATTGCGACGATACACCATCTTCTTCTAACATCAGCGCCGGTGGTAGCCGCAATATGGTGTCGTCTTCTTCCCTCCTTGCGTCACAATCAAGGTTAATGTGGCTAACGATCAAAGTTTAGTTTATACACTCGCGAGCAAATCTTAGCAGTGTTCTCGCACTAGTTTTGGTATATTTCACATCGGTTTCCTGTTAATGGACTACCGAGTTTGCTCTTTCGTAATTGTCACTTTCACTGTTCAGTTTCCCGACCGATTAAGACAATATGTGGGGCGGCGTGTTACATAAGAATATATTCGCCGTCGTTTACAAGAGCCTGGAAACTATATTTGCTGTCAGCCAGAAAGCGATGGAGAACGTACTGGCCACAATTTCCAGTCTGTAAGTCCACATTCTTCTTGTGCTCACTGAAAGAAAATCTTCCTACTTGCTATTTACCCAGTGCGACCAGGAACTATGGCTATCAATAAAAGTATTGACTTCTAACTGATTAATATATTCAGTAAAAGTTCACATGCCCAAACATAAAAATATTCCTGATAATAATAATAATTATTATTATTTCTGGAGGCCCGGGTACCCCGTGGAGGCCCGGGAAAAGAATAGGCCTTCGGTATGTTCTGCCAGTCATAAAAGGCGACGAAAAGGACAAACCACTAATAGGGCTAACCCCCCCTTTGAGTGTGATTAGTTGGTTCAGGACAGAACTAATGAAGCCTCGGACAAGTGCTGTCATGGTCGGGGACGACGCCTGAACCCTATGCCCATCCACAATGGTAACGACACTGATAGCCACACGGAAAATGATTTAAATCCAGGATATGCTTCCTGCAACCACTCTACAAGGAAAACAAAGACAGAAGATGAGATGGTCAGATGAAGTTAACCGACACCTCATGTTCTGTTATTACCAAGCAACAAACTTAGGAACCAACACAACTGGATACAGATCACACCTATACACAACATTTATTACCAGATACCCAGAATCAAAATTTTTAATGGAACAATGACTAGCTGATCAGATCCATGTAATAATAAAAAATAGCAGGATACCCAGGTCAGAATTAGAAAACATCAAGCAACAAGTACAACAAATACTGGAACAAAATAATGTGCAATCAGAAGAAGAAGAAGAAAATACAGTAATGGACTCAAACATCCCAGAGCAAACAAACAAAGAACAACACACATCAACTAAACAATAAGAGGAAAACAAAATCTTAAGACAGCCACCAGGACAAGCACAAATAGAACACGAAGTGACACACATGTTAGATGTAGAAGAAATATTTCAGCTGACATATATAGAATACAAAGACACAAATACAGACATCAGACCATTCTTGCATAGACCACCAAATAACCCACAAGTCGAAACAACAATAACAACTATCAACACAATCATATACAACAAAATAAATGAAAATACAACTACAGAAGAGTTACAACTACTGATTTATATAGGAGCACTCACTACACTAAATATACACTCTAGGCAGAGATCAGAACCAACCAACACACAGAAGACACCCACAAAACCAGCATGGCAACACAGGCTACAGATCAGAATAGAAAAACTTAGAAAAGACATCAGACAGCTAACACAATTTATAAGAAAGGAAATATCAGACAAAAAACGAAAAAGGTTAGCTGAAATCTGACATCAAGAAGCGATAGAGCAATTAGATGAAAAGAAGCAGAAATTACAAGCATTGGCCAAACGACTTAGAAGATACAAAAAAATTAAAAAAAGAAGATTCAAATTATGCAGAAAGGAAGTAGGAAGGGGATTTATCGACATAAAAAACCTACATTAGGGACAGATAGACAATTTAAGAAAATTCTTTATAGAACGAGCAGAAACTAGCAAAATACACAAAGCAATCACTCATATAAATACATCGGCTACACCACTGCAATTTCATAACCACTTCTACAACCCTTTAGATCACATAACATCAACAGATACAAAGGAAGTAAATTGGAAAATGAAAACACTACATGGCAAGCACCCATATCATCTAACACAGCCACACATGGATCAAGACGCATCCAACACAGGGCTAAGAAAAGGCAATATATACAGTGAGACGGAAGAATTCATGATTGCAATAAAGAATCAAACAATAAACACCAGATATTACAGCAAGCATATTATTAAAGATCCCAATACCACAACAGATAGATGCAGACTTTGCAAACAACAAATAGAAACAGTAGATCACATCACAAGCGGATGTACAATACTAGCAAATACAGAATACACCAGAAGACATGACAAAGTAGCAAAAATAATACATCAACAACTTGCCATACAACATAAACTAATACAACAACACGTTCCCACATACAAGTATGCACCACAAAATGTACTGGAGAATGATGAATACAAATTATACTGGAACAGAACCATTATAACGGATAAAACTACACCACATAACAAACCTGACATCATACTCACCAATAAAAAGAAGAAATTAACACAACTAATCGAAGTAACCATACCCAATACAACAAATATACAGAAGAAAACAGGAGAAAAAATTGAAAAATGCTTCCAACTGGCTGAGGAAGTCAAGGACATGTGGCATCAGGATAAAGTTGACATTATTCCAATGATACTATCAACTACAGGAGTCATACCACACAATATCCACCAGTACATGAACGCAATACAGCTACATCCAAACAACTACAGATATCTGTAATTATTGATACATGTTCAATTACCCGAAAGTTCCTAAATGCAATGTAACATATACTGCGCAGTTAAAAAGAAGTCACGCTTGATCAAGGTCCGTGTCGCTTTCCATTTTTAAACAGACATAACGTCTGAGAAAGGAAAGTAATAATAATTATTATAATAATTTTATCAGACCACGCGAAACATTGATAACTACTTGACCTTCCTGTTCCTCCAGTAATCCTCCATTCGTTCACTAAAGGCTCTCTTCCTTTTTTCAGTCCACTTTGGCCTTTGGGCTTTAGATGCTGTTTTCTCTGACATCACTTCCCACTTGTACACCTCGTGTCTTTAGACGCCTTTGTCCAGATCAGTTTTGACTTGTGTCATCCAGAGTGTAGTGGTCTTGAGTCCCTGGATGCACGTAAGGGTTCTGTTGGTGAGTCTGGTCTGTGGGAGTTTGCTGATGTGTCTATAAAATTTTAGTCGCCTCTTTCTAATGTCCGCTGGGATGTTGGAGAACTTCTCTGTGGTGTCCCTGGAGTGAAGCCTACATCCTTCGTCCCTGAGTTTTCATCAAACAATTTTGCTAATGATTTTTCTTTCCTCTGCTAGAATGTTCTCATGGTCGGCCTTTGTGTGTAACATTAGTGTCTTATTGGCATATAGCACCTCAGATTTGATTACAGTGTTGTAGTGACGAATTTTGGTGCAGGTGGACAGACATTTCTTGTCGTAAATAACTGGTATTTTGTATAAGGCTCTCTTCATTTTCAACAACTTAGTGTTCTGGGCAATTTTCTCCTTTCCTGTCGGTTCCTAGGTACTAAAAATGTGTGACCCTGTTGATCTTGCCATACTTTGCGTTCAAATTTGGTATGTTTAATTTTGTGCAGAAGAACTCAGTTTTCTGAAATGAGATCTGTAGCCCTACTTTTCCTGCACACTCTTTGAATACTTCTATCTGTTTGATCGCTGTGGTTTCGTTATCTGTGAGTAGTGCCAGATCGTCTGCGAAGGCTAGACATTCGACCTCCAGCTTGTTCTTGGGTCATCCATGTGGCGCTGACTTCCAGTGGCCTTGTATTTGTAGCTCTTTCTCCTATTCCTTGAGGACCTTATCCAGCACTAGGCTGAAGAGGAGCGGTGAGAGTCCGTCATCTTGGCGAACGCCTGTCTTGATCTCAAAGGGTTCGGAGAGTTCCCCCTTGAACTTCACTTTAGATGTCGTATCTGTCAGTGTCTGTTCGATAAGTCGCAGTGTCTTGCCGTCCAAACCATGTCCATGTAGAATGTTGAACAATGACTGGCGGTCGATGGAGTCTTGAAGTTAACGATGGTGCATATAACTGGACTGTTCCTGAGGGCTTTGATTTTCAGGGTAGTCTTCAGATTGAAGATTTGTTCTGCATAGGAGTGACAAGTCTAGCTGAAACCTTTCCAGTAACTAGAGCGCACTTGACTCCATTCACATAAAAACTGCGAAGACTGTAAATTGATACGTCAAAAATTGAGCCGTCGCGCACTGTCCCGAAACTTCTCAGGTGCCTGCAAGTGGTGTGGAAGTTTCTCAGATACATTTACCCCCACCCCTCTCCCACCCTCTTCGCGAGCGAAAAGAATAGGTTTAATTTTACTGTCTCGTCCCCACCTGCTTTGAGACCACCACCACCACCTCTAAGCTCCAAACACTGCATTAACTCACTTAAATTATTCCGCTCTTTCTTGATGATTGGGCCTGCAGTGAAATATATGTCCTGAAAAGACATTGTAAGTAAGGTTTTACTGTCACTGCTTAAAACATTTGCTGAATATTACGACAACTTTTTCGGAAGACTTCCCTTTTCAAGCAGCTACGTATAAAAAGTTTGAGAATTGGAATGTGCTATTGTTGTATGGAATTTTAAACTTAATTTTTATAAGTGAAGAATTTCGTTAGTTATTGAGTTATAACAGAAACTGCAGCTGTAATTTTGTGATCACGAATTACACAAAAGATTTATGTAATTATAAATTGTAAGAGGGTCATTTACATCTACATTGTCGTGACGTATATATAACATCTGGTGTGACTGTATCTGGTGACTATTTTAGTTAAATTTCGCGTGAAATTCTAAAATATTGATTTCACGCCGATTTTGTATTGTTTTATACAGTGTGACGTAATATTTTGATATAAAATTTCCTGTAATTTTTGACAGTTCACACCACAGATGTTTTATATTTACATAGTAACAACTATAGTTAGAGGTGATTCTCTGTTTAGGTATCTTCAAGTACCTGTATCCTATATTTTGTTCTTAACTTATATCAACGTTTTTCTGACATATATATATATATATATATATATATATATATATATATATATATATAATATCTGGTGTTCGCAGGAGAGCTTCTGTAAAGTCTGGATGGTAGGAGACGAGGTGCTGGCGGAAGCAAAGCTGTGAGGACGGGGCGTGAGTCGTGCTTGGGTAGCGCAGGTGGTAGAGCACTTGCCGGCGATAGGTAAAGGTCCCGAGTACGAGTCTCGGTCCGGCACACAGTTTTAATCTGCCAGGAAGTTTCATATCAGCGCGCACTCCGCTGCAGAGTGAAAATCTCATTCTGGAAACATCCCGCAGGCTGTGGCTAAGCCATGTCTCCGCAATATCCTTTCTTCCAGGAGTGCTAGTTCTACAAGGTTCGCAGGAGAGCTTCTGTAAAGTTTGGAAGGTAGGAGACGAGGTACTGGCAGAAGTAAAGCTGTGAGGACGGGGCGTGAGTCGTGCTTGGGTAGCTCAGTTGGTTGCCGGCACGGTAGCTCAGCGTATTCGGTCAGATAGCCGGTTGGCCGCTATAATAAAAGACTGAGTGGAAGTATCAACAAACGAACTTGAACGGATGTCATTGTGACGTCCGCAACGACAGAACACAACGATCAACAACGAACAAAATTGAAAAAAAAAGAAGATAAAAGTTAGTAGAGCACTTACCCGCGAAAGGCAAAGGCCCCGAGTTCGAGTCTCGGTCCGGCACACGGTTTTAATCTGCCAGAAAGTTTAATATCAGCGCACATTCCGCTGCGGAGTGAAAATCTCAGTCTGGTGTGAATGTTCTCGCTGCATTTCATGTGGAATTCGAGAAATTTCCCTGACACGATGGTTTTATGCTGCTACATTTCATACAACGTGGTTTGACCTGGTAGCGTAAATCGTAAATATTTAGCGTAATTTATGACAATTGACACACAAATGCTTTACATTTATGCGACAACAGATTTTGGCAGAGACGATGATGTATTTAAGTATCCCTGGCATGCGTATCCACTCTTTCGTTCTCAACCTTTATCAAGTAAGTCAGTGAAGTTATATAAACAATTTTTGTGCTTTAAATCGGTGTATACATTAAGAATTTCCTTCGGATATTTTTTGTGGAAATGTATATCTGACATTCTTCTAAAATATTCATTGCTGATCCTTTTGGTGTTTACTGTAATATTTTTAAAGCGGTTTCGATGTTTTGTGCTGAATTGTTTTCGGTTTTTAGATCTATATAGAAACTTGATTGGTTGTTTTAAGTGAATCTTATGTGTTCACGGAATCGTGTGGTGAAAGACGCCCTGCTTACCAATTTAGAAGTTATTGCAGTTATTGATGGCTCTCGATCTTCCGACATAACCGAGTCCATCAACCTGAGGTAGCAAATATGAGGTAGCCAAGGAGGTGGAAACGTGGGTTCTACTATGCCAAGACTGCTTGGTAGCTACAACAGGAAGATACAATTAATTAGCAAGAGTACAAAATAAGAAAGTATTTATTGCTTAACTTGATTGTAGTCCATGATCCGTTGGTTGTCAATTATAGAAGATGCGACTAGACTAAGCGTCTGTAGAATGACATAATTTACAAGTCACAAATCTTGCAGGGACGAATTAATCTCTCGTATACTTGAATATCTAATCCAGTGAATTTGAAGACTAACTTGGCTGTCGATATGACAGAACGCAGAATTGCTTATAACCGCCAACTCAGTACTGTTGACTTTACTGTAGTACTATAAAAGAACTTTACAGTTCGGCTACAAAGACTTGATGGCAGCAATGACTGAGCTGCGGACGATGGCTGACTAACGTCGGCGATGGCTGACTACTGAGCGCAACTACGAACTGCAGACTGGCATAACTGCACTACACTCCTGCTACACATGACGTGGCCTAGCGGCACCTCGCGGCGAGCGTAAGTACTGCGACTGGCTGTGTACTCTTTGGCTAGCACAGCCGTTCTTCTGTTTCGTTTATCGAGAGAATCGCATCCGACGGATCGATCTCCCACGCAGCGGTGTGGTCGTATGACTAACGACATCACAGTATCGCATATGATTTTGTAAATTCCTGGTTCAGAGCAGCGAGAATTTCTGGTACTTGCGAAGTGTAGTTTCTTTGTTAAATGGTTGCTAGTGTGAAACGCTAATTTAAATATCGTGTTTGTGAAAAGTGCTTCAATTTTGTTGGAAATGTTACCGAAATGTACTGTGGGTATGTAATTAAATGTAGTGTGTCTCCTGTTTACTGTAACTATGTGGATGTTCTTGTTTAGTATGTCTTGTTTTGGTTTTATTCGTTTGTTACGTAGTTGGGTGACAATTTTATGTCCAAAGTTGTCTTTTGTAAGCTATATATTGTAATATTTTAAGTTCCTTAACGATTGCTTCTTTATTTAGTGGTAAATTTGTTAATCTGTTGATCATGAATTTGAAATATGTAAATTTATGTTAAGTGGGATGACATGATTCTGCATTTATGATACAATCGGTGGTGGTAGGCTTTCTGTAAATTTAGAGGTCGTATTCAGTGTTATTTTTGTTTATAGTTAGGTCTAAGTAATTTATTGAATAATTCGTTTCCATTTCAATAGCAAATTTGATATTAGAGTGTGGGTTGCTGATAAATTTTTAGTATGTATTCTTTGACTCCATGTATAAGCATCGATGTGTCATTCCCATATCTATAGTAGCATTTTTTTTTAATTGTTTGCTGGAGGTGAATGTCATTTCTTTGAGAACATTTAGAAAGATGTCTGCTTGCATACTTGCTATGCAACTTCCCATAGCTACGCCGTCTGCTAGAGTAAAGATGTTATTATTGAATTTGATACAGTTGTGAGATAAGATGGTTGTGAAGAGATTAATAATTTCATTTGTTTGTGCGAATGAAATTTTCCTTTATTTTAGGATGTTTTCGTTTATGATGTATATTGTTTCTTTTATTGGAATATTCATATATAGGTATTTGATATATAGTGAAGTAAATGTAGAATTTAGTGGGATAGTTACGTTTTTTATTGTGTTAACTAATATCCGTGAATTTTTTATGGTATATTTTTTATTGAAGGTATATGATTTCGTTAGGGTTTTATTTAATTTTTTGCTTATGTTGTACGTTGGACAGCTTATACAATTTACTATAGGGAGTAAAGCAATTGGAAGTTTTGTGTCTTAGGCATGGATCTTAAGATTGGTGTGTGGGTTACTCGTTACTGGAAAAACACAGAGGTGAAAAAAGTCATGGAATATGTTCTAATATCGTTTCGTACCTCCTTTTGTCCGGTGTAGTGCAGCATCTCGACGTGGCATGGACTCAACAAGTCACTGGAAGTCCCGTGTAGACATACAAGTACTGAGCCTTGCTGCCCCTATAGCCATACATTGCTGAGAAAATGTTGTCGGTGTAGGATTTTGTGCAAGAACTGACCTCTTGGTTATGTACACTAAAATATTCCATAAGATGCAAGTCGTGTGTTCTGGGAGGCCAGATCATTTGCTCGAACTTGGTAAATTGAAGTCAGGATGTCAGAGTACCACCACCCACCGAATGGGCTACAGTGGAATGGTGAATGGAAACTTCTTAGACGTCAGAGAAACAGCACTGGAGAACCATTCACGTACTACCCACATTACATCCATCGCAACGACTGATTCAGCATATAAGAAAGTCAAAACAACATTCGGTGAAATTGAAAGCAAGGGCGGTAACATTAAGGGTTCAATGGGAATTCCACCGTTAAACGGAGAGGAGAGAGCGGATGGGTGGAAAGATTACTCTGAATGCCTCTATGAGGGGTAGGACTTGTCTGGTGGCGCGTTAGACGATTAAGCAGGAGTCTGTAGGGAAGAGATAAGACATGCAGTATTAGCGTCAGAATTTAAAAGTGCTTTGGAAGAGTTAAGATCGAATAAGGCACAAGTTATAGACAATTTTCCATCGGGATTTCTAAAAACTCTAGGAAACTGCCAAAAAAAGACTATTAATGTTAGTGAGTACAATGTATGATACTGGCAATACATCATCATGCTCTCAGAAAAACTCCATCCACACAATTACGAAGACAATAAGATCTGAAATATGCTAGATTTGTCTCCCAAACAGCTTAACAGCTCATGGATCCAAGCTGCTAACAAGAATAATATACAGAATAATGAAAAAGAAAATTGATGATCTGTTAGATAACGATCAAATATAAAGGCACTCGAGAGGAAATCTCTCTTTGCGGTTGATAAAGTAAGCAAGGCTGAACAAAATAAAAGCGTTCGACAATGTAAAATGATGGAAATGTTCCAAATTCTGAGAAAAGTAAGAAACCTATAGGGAAAGACAGATAGTTACAACAAGAACCAACAGAGAACAATAAGACTAGGAGACCAAGAAAGAAGTGCATGGGTTAACCCGTTATATCCTCTTCTATGATTTATCATACGCTTGCTCTTCTCAGGAATATTTTTTTTTTCAGAAGCTCTTTGTCAACAACTGAAATATTTCTTTATATTTCACATAATTACAGGCCCATATCATTAACGTAGAGAAGCAGCAGGATTCTGGAACATATATTGTGTTCTAACATTATGAATTACCTCGAAGAAAACGGTCTGTTGGCACACAGTCAACATGGGTTTAGAAAACATCGTTCTTGTGAAAAACAACTAACTCTTTATTCGCATGAAGTGTTGAGTGCTATTGACAAGGGATTTAAGATCGATTCCGTATTTCTGGATTTCCGGAAGGCTTCTGTCACTGTGCCACATAAGCAGCTTGTAGTGAAAATGCGTGTTTACGGAATATAATCTCAGTTACGTGACTGGATTTGTGATTTCATGTCAGAAAGGTCACAGTTCGTCGTAACTGACGGAAAGTCATCGAGTAAAACAGAGGTGATTTCTGGCGTTCCCCAGGGTAGTGTTATAGGCTCTTTGCTGTTACTTATCTATATGAACGATTTTGGAGACAATCTCAGCTGCTGTCTTAGGTTGTTTACAGATGACGCTGTCGTTTATCGACTAATGAAGTCATCAGAAGATCAAAACAAATTGAAAAACGATTTAGAAAAGATACCTGAATGGTACGAAAATTGGCAGTTGACCCTAAATAACGAAAAGTGTGAGGTCATCAACATGAGTGCTGAAAGGAATTCCTTAAATCTAAAGGCCGTAAATTCAACTATATACCTAGAAATTACAATTACGAACAACTTAATTGGGAAAGAACACACAGAAAATTTTGTCGGGAAGGCTAACCAGAGACTGCGTTTTAGTGGCAGGACACTTAGAAAATGTAACAGATCTACTAAGGAGACTGCCTACACTACGCTTGTCCGTCCTCTTTTAGAATACTGCTGCGCGCTGTGGGATCCTTACCAAATAGGACTGACGGAGTACACCGAAAAAGTTAAAAGAAGGGCATCACGTTTTGTATTATCGCGAAATATGGGAGAGAGGGTCACTGAGATAATACAGGATTTGGGATGGACATCATTAAAAGAAAGGAGTTTCCCTCGCGACGGAATCTTCTCACGAAATTCCAATCACCAGCTTTGTCCTCCGAATTCGAAAATATTTTGTTGGCACCGACCAACATAGGGAGAATCGATCACTATGATAAAATAAGGGAAATCAGAGTCGTACGGAAAGATATATGTGTTCGTTATTTTCGTGCGCTGTACGAGATTGGAATAATAGAGAATTGTGAAGGTGTTTCAATGAACCCTCTGCCAGGCACTTAAATGTGATTTGCAGAGTATCCATGCAGATGTAGATGCAGATGTATTGTTAGTTTGAACGTCCATTGTCGAAACTAACAGCAGCAGTGGAGATCATGGTTGTTTATTTCCTGGTGGAAAGCATTTTTTCTACTGTCATTGACTCTGTTGTTTCTCGTAATGGACAGACAATAAGTAATACTGCCATTGACTCTGTTGTTTCTCGTAATGGACAGACAATACGTAATAATAAAATTGCGTTGTGTAGGTTGATAATTTCGGTCATAATATTACGGACTGAATAATTAAATGCGATATATGACCACAAATAGAAAAAGAGTACTTTATTTGTTTTTTTTGTGGTACTGGCTTCTATGTTTTCATGTGAAATATCGTACAGTGGGCAGTAAGGGTTCATTTTAACGCGGTTGGTCCGATTTATTTCAGATATAATTTGGAAAAGGAGAAGGATCTCAGAAGAGGCTCTAAATATCTGTTCTCCACAGAAGATGATGAAACTTTGCCTGATGTATTTAACACTTGTCAGGAGCTTGAATTTATTCTAGTTCCACCAAATGATGATGAGCACATTGATAAAGGTGATGCAGGTGGTGATGCAGAAAGACAACCCGCCACTGTTGCTGATTTAGCGAAGAAGGTTCTAGGAGACACTGCAGAGATAAGATCAGAAAATGCTGACAGCCTTCTTGAAAATGTTACATCTTTATCCACTCAAGAGGAAAATCCCTGCTGTTCCAAATCACGGCCGCGATCCCGAGTTAGGAAAACAACACACTGGACAGAAGAAAGACTAGACTCTTCACAAAAATTTGAGGTATCTCGTGATCCAACACCTGATGTAATAGGACATCTCCAAACATCGAACTTGACTCCCATAGATCTTTTTGTAAAGTTTTTGATGCTGATTTGGTTGAAATCTGATGAGAGAGACAGTAACATATGCTGCTCAAAAGGACGCAACATACAAATAAATCATGATGACATCTAAAAATACATCGCTATTTTGCTGTTGTCTGGATATTGTTAGGTCATGCACAGACGTATTTACTGGGATACCAGACCTAACACGAACAATGTCGTTGTTTCGAAATCTATCTCCAGAAACACTTTCGACAAAATTCATATATTCTTCCGTCTCGAAGATAATGATAGCACTGAAAAAGAAGGTAAAGCGTATGAGGTACGGCCATTAATTTCACATCTAAAAAAGAAATTTCAAGACATCATAGAGCCTCTAAGGTTAAACATTTACTTGGATGAGAGCATGGAGCCATATTATGGCCACCACTTTATGAAAGAGTTAATAAGAGGCAAGCCAAAATGATGGTGTTTAGCTACATCTAATGGATATCTCATTAAATTTGAGCCATATGTTGGAGCAAGTGAAAGATGTCCCCATAAGTCACTGGGACATTCTGTAGTTGAAAAGCTCTGTGTGGACTACATCTCTAAGAACAGCACAGTGTACATTGATAATTACTTTAACTCTTTGCCTATACTTGTATCTCTTACTTCAAATGGAATCAAATGCATAGGAACCCTGAGAAATGACCGCTTGGAGAAGGCACCAATGCCAGATATAAAAAAGGCACCACGAGGTACTACTCATGCATTACGTGATACAGACAATTCTATCACACTTGTAAGATGGAACGGCAATAGTGACTCTGGGGACAAATGTACTGGGTGGTGTATTAGGTGAAAGTACATGCTTCAGGTGGAAGGTTTCCATACCACAGCCTTCAATTGTACGGGAATATAATAGCCACATGTGAGGGGTAGATATTTTTAATAATCTACGAAGTCTATGCCGCATTCGAATAAGATAAAAGAAATGGTATTGGCCAATGATCAGGATTTCCCTAAATGGTGCTGTTGTCAATATGTGGATCCTATACCGGCTGCTAAAAAGCTTACTGGATTTTACCAGACGTATTGTACTTTCAATTCTGACTTCGCCCAATGTTGAAAAGCCAAAAGGTTTGAGGCCAAGATTTCTGTCACAGGTGCAAGAAGACATGATTTAATAATACTGGACACATGATTGATGAGCAGGGCACGCAAAGATGTGGACACTGTGGCAAATTGCACAAAATCTTACTGTGTAAAATGCAGTGTGGGAATCCACCCACAGCGATGTTTCATTTTGTTTCACTGGCGCTAAGGAGACTTAGTTGTCTAATAAACTATTATTTTTGACATTTGTCCTTTATTATTGCTATGTCTTACTTTATTCATGTAGTTCAGTACAGTTATTTTGTTGGTTCCCTCTTTATGAATTTTCCATGTACACTTAATGTATAAATAAATGATGTAACTTTGAAATATAAATAAAATGAACATTACAATATCTGGAAATTATTATTGTGCTTTTTCGTCGTTTATTCGTGTAATGAATGATAGTCACGAAAAATTCGACCTGTTACTTGTGATAAAACTGTGTAAGGAAATCTACCCCTTACTGCATATGGTATGATATATCATACCTCAATAATTTTACCCCTTACTGCCCACTGTATGATATATGGTACATTAAAAAAATTATGAATTTAAGGTCACTATCATAAATTAACATTCATAATGTGATTATTAACCCATGTAGGTAATGGATCTGAAATTTTATCAAAATCTAAAAAAAAAAAAAAAAAAAAAAAAAAAATTCTGTGATATAAAGGATTAAAAACGGTGTAAGACAGGGATGTAGTCTTTCACCCCTACTCTTCAAACTATTGCCGCGAGGGATTAGCCGAGCGGTCTAAGGCGCTGCAGTCGTAGACTGTGCGGTTGATCCCGGCGGAGGCTCGAGTCCTCCCTCGGGCATGGGTCTGTGTGTTTGTCCTTAGGATAATTTAGGTTAAGTAGTGCGTAAGCTTAGGGACTGATGACCTTAGCAGATAAGTCCCATAAGGTTTCACACACATTTTAAAAAATTTTACATTTTTTTTTTTCAAACTATACATCAAGAAGTAATCACGGAAGTAAAAGAAACGTTCCAGAGTGGGATTAAAATTCAGAGTGAATGGATATCAATGATACGTTTCACTGAAGTCATCCTGTCCTCAGTGAGGTAGAATTACAGGAGCTGCAGAATGGAATGAATAGTCTAACGGATACAGAATATGCATTGAGAGTAAACTGAAGAAAGTCGAAAGTAATGAGACGTCGGAGAAATGGGAACAGCGAGAAACTTAACATCAGAATTCTGCTCTCTAGGCAGCAAAGTAACCTATGACGGATGCAGCAAAGAGGACATAAAAAGCAGAATTGTACTGGCAAGAAGGGCGTTCCTGGCCAACAATGTCTATTGGTATCAAACATGGGGCTTAATCTGAGGAACAAATTTATGGGACTGTATGTTAGAAGCACAGTATTGTGTGTTAGTGGAATTTTGGCCTTGGAAAAACCGGAACAGAAGGGAAAAGAAGCGTCTCCAGCGTGGTGATATAAACGAACGTTGCAAGTTAGGTGGTTTTATAAGGTAAGTAGTGGGGATGTTCTCTGCAGAATCGGTGAGGAAAGGATGATACGGAAAACACTGCAAGACGAAGGGACAGGATGACAGGACATTTTTTAAGACATCGGGGATTACTTCCGTGACACGAGAGGGAGCTGTAGAGGGGGAGATAGAGACTGGGATACATCCGGCAAATAATTGAGAACGTAGGTTGCATGTGCAGCTTGCAACACCAGAGTCTACCCGGAGCACGGGCAGCAAGAAGTTAGCCCTACAGGAGATGGCGGCTGCATGTCCCTGGACGGTAACCAAAGGCTTCCAGGGAGGGAAGCGGTAGCAGCTTAAGTGGGCTCTCCAGGCTGCCCGCTGGTTGGAGAGCACTTAGTCCACTGTATCGAGCTTGGCACCAGCAGCTGATCGTCAGATTGCCAGGATGGTGACTGGTTGAGGACTCGTAGACTGGCAGACTGGCAGACTGGTCGACTCGTGGTCTCGTGGACTAACACAGATACCGATACCGGTGGTGGGCAGTCAACGACGCCTTTGAATAAATGTGAGGTTTAGTTACACAGGTTTGGTGGGTACTTGCTACTCCATAGATCCTGGTCGTGGAAGCTACAACATGTCTGTAGCTTAGACGTGAAGTAAATGGGCCACTGTCGTTACAATGGCTCTGTCTTCCTGTTGCGTGATTGATATTTCAACTCCGGCTGCTTCCTGCAATTTCGCAACTACTCTGAGTCGTAGAACAGTTCTTGTTATATCAGCATATATCCCACGAAGCAGTACGTTTGATTAGCTTTGGTCTGACCTGTGTATGCGTTTCCTTTCATTAGCAGTGTAAGTTATCTTAATGTTTCTCCATCTGCACCAAATACGTCATTTTTGCGTTGCAACACATCTAAGATGGATCCACATGTTACTCTATCATGGGTAGTTTTAAAAAATAATTCGTTCGAGTTGATAAATATATCTATACCTCTGAAAACTGTGTGAAAGGCATATGCCACAAACAACTTATAGAAGAATGTTTAGGAAATTCTCGCACACAGATGGTAGTTTTTGCGTTGCAACACATCTAAGATGGATCCACATCTTACTCTATCATGGGTAGTTTTAAAAAATAATTCGTTCGAGTTGATAAATATATCTATACCTCTGAAAACTGTGTGAAAGGCATATGCCACAAACAACTTATAGAAGAATGTTTAGGAAATTCTCGCATACAGAAGGTAGTTAATATTGTTTTGTACAGCCTATTCTTGAGTAGTATTGGTCAGTCGGTGGCCAGCATCAAATTAAATTAATGGAAGAGATAGGAAAGATTTAAGGAAGAGCTACATGACTTATCACGTGTTTGCTTAGTCAGCGACAAAATGTCACAGAAATACTCAGCAGTGGTACTACAAGAATGACATTGTGCATTTACAAGGACAATACAAATTTCGAAGACACAATAATCCAAATGAATTCAAGAACCATAAAATTTTCACCAACTTTGTTTTTTATTGTGGCATCAATCTTATGACTGTTTTAATACAGTACGCCACGATTTCCTCTTCTGTGTTACTCTGTTTACCTCAGAGTGTCACTCACATACTTGTCGTATGTGTTTTTGTTCTACAGTATTTGGATTATGTGGTTTTCTCAAGTATAACGCAAGTTAGGAGTCATTCTGGCTCTTTTAATGGTTCATGTTCTGCTTATACACTGCCTCACAAAAATGTGAAGCTCGCAGAAGGGGAGGATGTAACCAAATAAAAGTCGACTTCTTGGAAGGGCATGTGGCGTTATTTCAGTGATTACAGAATCGACTCAAATTTATCGCGAACTTGGCAGCATAAGCCCTCTCATCAATTTCGCGTTGCTGCGCCTCTGGCCTGGATGCATGGACTGATTCTATTTGGAAAAGTGTCAAAGTGTTTGTACCCTCGTCTGATGCAACCTGCTCCACAAGTTTTGTAAATGGTCCTTGATATCTCGGATAGTGGCACTGGTGTGGAGCATAAGTCTGATGTAGCTCCCACAAATGATCTATCAGGGACTGATATGGCCACTGGAGTATTTTAACATCACGCTTACATTCATAGACACACGTGTCATATGTTGACGAGTTTTGGGCTGTTTGAAAGTGGCTCTTCAAATGGCTCTGAGCACTATGGGACTTAACATCTAAGGTCATCAGTCCCCTAGAACTTAGAACTACTTAAACCTAACTAACCTAAGGACATCACACAACACCCAGTCATCACGAGGCAGAGAAAATCCCTGACCCCGCCGGGAATCGAACCCGGGAACCCGGGCGCGGGAAGCGAGAACGCTACCGCACGACCACGAGCTGCGGACTTGAAAGTGGCACCATGATACTATCACACGAGAGGTTAATACACGAGGATGAAATGTGCCTATGATGTGCCATCAGAGCTCCCTGAATCAGTCGTGGAGCGACGGCTGCCCATACCATGACATCAGGACTCGCACCGCGGCGCGTCACAAAACCACTGGAAGAGTAAGATCTTCCTACATACTCGTTGGCTATCTGGGGAAATGTAGAACCGCGATTCTTCGCTGAAAACAAAGCAGTTCCATTCATCAGCACTCCTTGCTTCCCTTTCACGGAATCCCTCAAAATACAGACATTTGTGTTGTGGTGTTAAGGACAGTTTACGAAAGGGGCAGCAATTTCCTAGTCGAGCTGCACTGTTGGTGCAGGGTTACACAGAGTGTTAGAGAGGTGCACTACTTGCTCTCGGATGGCAGGGGCAGAAGTGAGGGGCATCCGTTGTGCTTGATTCACAGTATGGCGACCCTCCCTTTTGATGGTCAGACGTGATGTACCAGAACCTTGACGACGAGTATACGTACCCTCACCTTCTGGGCAATCCCAATTGGGCCACTGTCTCACCCAAATGCTCCAAAAGTCCGGATACAGGACCATTAGACCCGCCAGAGAAATAGGGACTCACGATGGGGCCCCATTCAAAAATTGTCAGGTCCTGATAAAGCTGTCTCACACGAATGCATGACATCTCTGTTTCGTTCACTCATCATCTGTCGCTGTTCGCGCTACTTATATGCCCTACCGCACATGGTAACAATAATAAGCAGAGACAACATTAGTACAATTTGGTGACCATTATACCCATGGCAGAAAATTATTTACGTGCCCAGCAACGGCTTCTACACGTATGAAGTTACATTGACATACACCCATGTATTGTGCTTGATTCAGTTTTTTTATTTTGGCAGACAGTGTATTCCTTTCCTTAACCTTCCTGAACCGTGATTTATTTTCAAAGAATATTCTTAAGAATTTATTTTATTTACTAGCGATTCATCAAAACCATTAACACATGTAATCACACTATGTAAGCATGGAAGTAATTGCCAGGGAGTAACTGATGAAATCATAACAAAATTCCTTTTAACAAATGGGAATTTTATTCACTTTAATAGTGCCTAAAAGCATTCTTTATAAGAAACAGATTTAAAATTATAATCAGAAAACACCCTCTAAATATCCAAGTTACAGTTTATTCAGAGACAGAAAGAAAAAAGTTTTGATTGTATGATCTTTCGGGCAGGGAACCTTGCCGCTCCCTTTCGACACGGCCGTAGTTACGACCGCTCAGAACAGCTTCTGAAAGACTACACTGATGCAAATCTGCAACACACCAGATAACTTTAAACTAAGAGTTTTAACAATTGACACAAGCACACAACTATGCACCCCCACGCCCGGGTTCGATTCCCGGCGGGGTCAGGGATTTTCTCTGCCTCGTGATGACTGGGTGTTGTGTGCTGTCCTTAGGTTAGTTAGGTTTAAGTAGTTCTAAGTTCTAGGGGACTGATGACCATGGATGTTAAGTCCCATAGTGCTCAGAGCCATTTTTTATGCACCCCCCGTAGGAGAGATGGAAATGGTACAAAACACTAACAATTAAAAAATTAACCTTGCCACCGAAGGTGCAACTTGATTTTAACTTCTAAGAAAAGTTCAACGGTGAAAGGGTGGCAACTTTATATACTAAAATGATCATTTACATAAAAGCCCATGAAATGCAATCTTATATAAAATTCTACAAGGTTGGCCAAACCATAGTTAAGATGCTCTACAGTACACAGATACCGCCTCTCAAGACCATAGGCAATAATATCAAAGTTTCCAAAGATCAAGACTTGTTTCAGGTATTAGGCCGTTACACTCCAAGCAATAAATTCGTTAACACACCAAATCCGACAAACATGACAGAGGCAGCTACTAACGTACGGTAGGTTGATAGGGAGATTACCGAACAACCCGAACCGCAGGTTGCTCTAACCCGCCCCTACTCCACAAGGGAAAAACGGACCACTCAATTTATAAACAACTACCCTCCCGCGGGTGGGCAAACGGAGAAGAATGGTGGGACGACCCCAAAGCAAAACGGCTGGTGACCTCACCAAGAAAACAAGTAGAATTTAACAAGAGTATATGAAACAAGATGTCACCAATGACTTAACTTCTAATAAACTGCGATTTCTCGAGAAGACCTGGCGCAGGACCCCTAAATCGCTCTCCCGAACCGTCCGCTGCCAGTTGCTTCAACGGACGCAGGAGGGCGTCTCACGGCGTCGCAGCTCGCACCGGCCAGACTGATGTCGTGGGTTGACTCCTGTTGCTCTCATGTCGACCTCAAAGTCACTACCCCTCGCTATACGCCGCGGCTCACTGGACTCGCGTGGTGACGTCACATGCGCCGACGCTCAAGACGGACAAGTCATCTTGTGTCTCAGTATGCGACCGACCATCCGATCGATCCAACCGCCAATGACCATTGCCCGGGCAAACTCGAGCAGACTGGTGGCCTAACGCGCAGACCCAGATGCAAGAACTAAGCCCCGACCGGGCGACCACTCGCTGAGTTCTCTCACTGGCGGAGTGGAAAGACTCTCATTTGCCGGCTTTAAAGGTTGATCCGAACGACAGACATACTAGCACACTGAATGACAGACACTAACTGCCTAACGAATGCGGACGAGAGACGGACTAGCAAGCTGGGGACGAGAGACTGACCTAGACTCACCGACTGGCGAGCTCATAGTGCCCCTTAAATGCACGTGAACAGGCAACCTTTCCCCTTTCGCACCAGAGGGAGACACCAAAGCTACGATTGCCACAGCGGCGCCACCGCCAGAAACGGAGGGCGACTGCTTCATATTATGCGCTGCGGCGCGCTCTTCAAAACAACAATTTTTACCACGGCTCACTTCCCATGAAAAACTTTCTTTTCGGTACTCATTGTTTTCAATACAGTTTTGTAAAACCATATCTCAATCGCTTCGATTTTCTATTCTGGTTTTTCGCCTGTGCATTTCACTTATCCTTAAGTGCTGTACAGTACACCTATGTTCTCATAAATTTCTTTCTCATATTAAGGCTTATGTCTGATACATGGAGACTTACTTTGACGAGTAATCTTACCATTTCTGTGCAACGTGGTACAGTGACCAAAAAGTTAGAGAAATTTGAAGATATGAGTGTCTCATTTCAAGTGTGCCATTCGCAAAAGGAATTGGGAGGGGTAAGAACGATTCCAATATACACTACTGGCCATTAAAATTCCTACACCAAGAAGAAATGCAGATGACAAGCGGATATTCATTGGAGAAATGTATTATACTAGAACTGACATGTGATTACATTTTCACGCAGTTTGGGTGCATAGATCCTGAGAAAGCAGAATCCAGAACAACGACCTCTGGCCATAATAACGGCCTTGATACGCCTGGGCATTGAGTCAAACAGAGCTCAGATGGCGTGTACAGGTACAGCTGGCCATGCAGCTTCAACACGATACCACAGTTCATCAAGAGTAGTGACTGGCGTACTGTGACGAGCCAGTTGCTCGGTAACCATTGACCAGACGTTTTCAATTGGTGAGTGATCTGGAGAATGTGCTGCGAGGGCAGCAGTCGAACATTTTCTGTATCCAGAAAGGCCCGTACAGGACCTGCAAGATGCTGTCGTCCGTTATCCTGCTAAAATGTAGGGTTTCGCAGGGCTCGAATGAAGGGTAGAGCCACGGGTCGTAACACATCTGAAATGTAATGTCCACTGTTCAAAGTGCCGTCAATGCGAACAAGAGGTAACTGAGACGTGTAACCAAAGGCACCCAATACCATCACGTCGGGTGATACGCCAATATGGCGATGACGAATACACGCTTCCAATGTGTGTTCACCGCGATGTCGCCAAACACGGATGCGACCATCATGATGCTGTAAACAGAACGTGGATTTATCCGAAAAAATGGCGTTTTGCCATTCGTGAACCCAGGTTCGTCGTTGAGTACACAATCGCAGGCGCTCCTGTCTGTGAAGCAGCGTCGAGGGTAACCGCAGCCATGGTCTCCGTGCTAATAGTCGATGCTGCTGCAAACGTCGCCAAACGGTTCGTGCAGATGGTTGTTGTCTTGCAAACGTCCCCATCTGCTGACTCAAGGATAGAGACGTGCGGATAAGATGCCTGTCATCCCGACTGCTAGTGATACGAGGCCGTTGGGATCCAGCACGGCGTTCCGTATTACCCTCCTGAACCCACCGATTCCATATTTTAGTAACAGTCACTGGATCTCGACCAACGCGGGCAGCAATGTCGCGATACGATAATCCGCAATAGCGATAGGCTACAATACGACTTTTATCAAAGTCGAAAACGTGATGGTACGCATTTCTCCTCCTTACACGAGGCATCACAACAACGTTTCACGAGGCAACACCCGTCAAATGCTGTTTGTGTATGAGTAATCGTATGGAAACTTTCCTCATGTCAGCACGTTGTAGGTGTCGCCACCGGCGCCAACCTTGTGTGAATGCTCTGAAAAGCTAATCATTTGCATATCACAGAATCTTCTTGCTGTCCGTTAAATTTCGCGTCTGTAGCAGGTCATTTTCTTGGTGCAGTAATTTTAATGGCCAGTAGTGTACTGTGCACGCTCCGTCACTCATAATGTTGTTCCATACAAAAAGCACGCGTAGACGTGGGTGGAGACTGTGATAGCGCTAATGACGCGTCCCAATGCGGCCGTCGCTCACCGACAGACATTTTTGCTGCCTGTGTGACGCACAGTAACTGTACTCCCAGGTAACAGTTCCGCGTACCGCATACACGGAGGTGCGGCGTGTCGTTATTATGGGTAGAGACGTTACCGTGGACGGTACGCTCACCCGAGCTGTTGACTGAGCGGGGTCGCGGCGCTGTCGCGGTAATTACAGCAGCAGCAGCAGCAGCAGCGGCAGCGGCAGCGGCACGGCGGCGTTCTGTGCTGTGCTGTGCTGTCGCGCGGCAGGCGTGTTTGCGTGCGCGCTAAGCGGGCGCGGTGACACGCGCCAAGCGCCGGGTGCCCTCTAATGGAATTACTGAAGTCCCGACCGCGTCGCGCGTCACAGAGGAAAGAAGCGCAGGCCGTGCCCACAGCCGGCTCTGCTACGCGGTTATCCCGCCCGTGTCAGCTACCACACTAGTGGTGGGGCCGAATATATGGCAGCTGGCGTTTTACACTGTTGGCCATTAAAATTACAACATCAATAAGGGTAGCAAATAGCGAAATTGTACTTGCCGCAATACCGTAGGAAGAGCGCATGAATAAATTTGGAGGCTGCAGCGTTCATGCCACAGTGCAGGTTAAGATTTGTCGAGTCGTATAGAACTGTATTTGCTGATGAAGTTGAGTGAGCCTGCAAAAGCCCGTGTACATAATCAGATTTGTTCGTCCATTTCGCTCTTTCTTGTCCACGAGTTTGTCCAACTACCCTGCAGGCTGCGATGTAAAGAAGCCTAATTATGTTCTGAAGATACTGATACCAATGGTTAGCGATAATTTCATTTAAAAATAGAAAAATACGTAGAAAGCTACGTTAAGTAAATTTATTATTTTGTACATAACTATTTATATTACATGTGATTAGAATTATTTTTGAAACATTAATATGAAAATCCGTAAAAATATTTTAACAAATTTTACCAAATTAGCTATTAGTTAATTGAAACAGTTTCTTTGATAACGATGTAAGTCATGTAAATGTCTTTGTTTCAAATGTTAACTTTGTACTTTTTGTTGCACATGGCGGGCTGCTTAGTTGTGTGATGCTTTATTGTAAAGACGGTTGTATAAGTACTAATGTTTAGCTGTGCAAAGAAGAGTCTGATGGAATCTTTTGGGAGACATATCTTATGAACTAGTTGTCTTCGAGTTTATGAATACAGACGATTTACTGAAGTAACTGTTTTATATGAAATTTAACTCACCATCAACTCGATTAACCTAGAAATGTACATTTCTTTTGTACAGCCAAACCTGGAGACCTAAGCCATGCCCTCAAAAGAAGACGAGACCAACTTCACGACAACCAGATAAGTAAAAAGTTATATATAGTGAAGTGAACGTGCTCTTCAATGACACACCCTTCAGAGTAATGACAGAAGTCCGTTCACTGGACACGTCATTGTATAGGCGTTATTGAAGTGTTGTAGTACAAGACATACCAACAAACTTTATCAACTCTGAAGTAGATGCTGTTCGCGTCGTGAAGTTTTTTGACACTGGTGGCAACGGCTACCAATGCAACAGCTTATTTATTGCGCCGACTTTTGTACTGTATATGAAGAAGAAAAAGAAAACGAGACGCTCGTACAGAGAGTTGTTGAAGTTCAAAGAAAAGTTTACCGATGAAAATGCGATAAAGCGAATATTGCTCCCGGAACCTTTGTCCGAATCGACAGTCGAACTTTTATTAACTTGTTAGATTTATTTCGTCCTCAAATTGACGAAGGTGAGACAAGTATGTGAAAATTTATTCTCTTCTGCTTGATCCTGTACTTAATAAAATATAATTTAAATTATTCTCCAGTTTTAATAAGACTTCGATCTAAGGGAAGTTTTGAGCTAGTTTAGTAGGGGAGGTGCTGGAACAAGAAACTTTAACCACTTTTTAAAAACCTCATTTATGTTACTAGATACCCAATGGCTGTTAATTTCAAATCACAATTATTGACATCTATCGGAATCTTTGCCCTTAGTAACATAGGAGGTTGGCGTAGTTAGGTGATTTAGAGACAAGGATTTTAATTTACCATAAAATGTTACTTAACTAGAGAAGGAGTTATACAAATTAACTGAGAAAGCAACCAACAAATCTTAAATATTAAAATAAAGACAGCACCTCAATTACTTACTGCAGTTTAAGCAATGGGTTTAGAATACCAAAAAAGTTCTTTAACAAGAAAAGAATCTCGGCAAACTCAATTGGCAAATTTAAATGTAAATAAACAACATTTCACCTCCTCGGTAGACTATACGCTTTAAATCTGAGGAGGTCATTCAATAGTTTTACTATGCCGTCGCTGGAACTAAACCTACTCGTATTTCTGGTAACCAGTATGTCGAACTTCATACGCGTACGCTTCATTATATATTTTTAGAGCAGGATGATCGCTTACCGAATGTAATACATTCACTGCGTCCTTCGTCGCCAGTGCTTGAATGCCATTCTCATGTACATTAGCCAAACCGCAAGACCCATCTAAAGCTGAGCGTGTTGCACACTCTAGGACCAGTAACTTGTTCCACATGCTATCTCCGAAACTGTGCTTTCAGTGGGAAGTGAAGTGCATCTGCTTTGATGACAGAGCAGCCCACTCGTGGAACTCAGCCAAGCAAACATGCACCTCTTGCAGACACTGCAACACCACGTACTCCATTCAGCCGGGTTGGACCCAGCCAGCAAATACAACCGCCCGCCCACATAAGTCAACTCTCTGCGGGCGGCTAGTCGCACTGTAGATCCACCACTTATATACACTATTGTCTCTTTCACTATCTGTCTTTCTCTCCCGCTCTCTCTCTACCTCCCTTCCCCCACCCCTCTCTCTCGCTCTCTCCCTCTCTCCCTCTCTCCCTCTCTCTCTCTCTCTCTCTCTCTCTCTCTCTCTCTCTCTCTCTCACACACACACACACACACACACATACACACACACACACACACACACACCACACACACAAACAGTCACTGTCCCTGTCCTCTACCTCTACAGCTCCGCCGTGCGCGCCTTTTAAGACTAGCGACGTCAGTTTTTCTCTAACCTCCGAGCTGCGATTTAACGTGGGATAAGGAGCCCCCATCAAGATGGAGGAAGGTTGACCACGCCACGGTTTAGCTGGAACGTATGCATCGTCCGTAAAAGCACTGGGGAGCTTATTATTTATGTTATTACATTAACCGCTTGTATACTGTATGTAGAATATTGATTTTCTTCTTAACGTTTTCCTGGGTACTATTTGGGTCGGAACGACGCAACACCTCTACTACTCTGGTAATTCCCAGAGATATTTTGCTTTTATCCTTGATCATAATTGTGGAAGCTTACGATACAGTGAGATAAATTGTAATAACATATTTTTTCGCCAAACATGGACCGCGAAACGTCAACTCAAACAGTGTCCTCCATCTTGTCAAATCTTTCGTCAGTCCAAATTTTTCTTAAACACGTTAAATAATTTTTAAGTCTGAGAAACCCTTATAACACAGCCTCCAAACAGCGCCGCACACTGTCAAATATTTGCCAAAACCAGCAGAGTCTGACAGATCGATCATTTATGAAGGCCTTAGATAATCAGATAACCCACGCTACAGATACCAGGCGGTCACGTCGTCAGCACCTGGAGTGTGTCTAAGCTCTGGTAGCAGCGTCCGTTTTGCTTGAACGACGGCAAATCAAAGGAACTACCCTATCAGATTTCTATCCAATATGCGTAAATCCAATACTAATTTTTGGTGTTTGACTGGTAACCAAAAAATCTGACACTTCTGAATCCAATATTAATATTTGATGTTTGACTGGTAAGCAACAAATCTAACACTTCTGAATCCTTTATCAATGCTGATGTCTTTATAATGAAAAATGATCAACTAAAGACAACAAAAGAATTCTAGAAATTCCGAATGTTAGCGGAGATAGCCACGCTATCCCAAAAGTGATGGCAGGCGGGAAACGGACACATTTTATTGCAAGGCTGGTTCGAGTCATCAGTTAGCCTACATTATGTGAACATTTATCATTTATCAGTAATTATCTTTGTTGAAGTGAAACAGATTTAAATTAGAAGTTTTGTCGAAGACCTCACCTGCAATCCGCCTACGTCCTGATCGGCGTTCTACCTCCACTGTGTTTGAAGCAACTACAGTGCCGGATTCAAAGCTTGACTAAGCTGTAATCCATTGCTCTGATGTTGTTTCTAGGTAGCTGGTTACAATCGCAAAAGAGGGATGTGTCTTTGATAACATACGTATTTCTTATTTAATTATATGTTTAACCTCAAGATAATGCACAGAAAGTGCCAAGTTCGTCGACTGCTGAAGATGAGTGTGCTGTTTCAAACAGTGTGAGATCAATATGCAAAGTACGTGCCTTCTTCCCAGCAAAGATTATCCTTTAACTCTCACCCAATCAATCTTGATACAACACATCTGAAGCATTATTCTTATCATTGATTCCAGTTCTACGGTTTTAAAGATTGTAATTACGTGATAAATATGCCATAGTCTTTCTCCTCAATTGAACAGACTAAAGACTGTTAGAACACCACTTACTGTCATGGTCACTAAAACTAGTTCTGCATGACCAACTCACAGAATCAGCATTTTCCACCTAATAGTATGATATATCGTTAACAGATAGCAATTAATCTAGGAAGAAAAATTTGTTGTTAATCAGTTCACTCAGTAAATATCGATCAGTTTTTTAACGTCATTCAGAAAACTTATGCAATTACGTAACTTCCACTGTGTGGGCCACAAAATTAATGCAGTTACATTTCTTTAAAATCACTTGTCAACACAACCATCTTCTCTTACGTAAATCGCACTATTCTACGTTTGTTTATGCTCGTCAGTCCTTGAACCGAATGCATAAGTACCTGTGGCAAAAAATGAATTGTCTTTATAGCAATACCAAATCGTGCATAAGCTACACCAATTGAGAACTAATATTTATGTCACTGACTCTTAACATAAACTGGATACAATAATCTCCGCGTTAAGACCCTTGAAAAAAGTTCTCTTTAAGTTATGATAATATGCAAAGCGCTAACCCAATTCTAAAGTTACCGATTTACTTGCTTAATCCCGTTTCCACAAAACCGGATAGATTTACCCTTTCTTTTGTTCTTACGTTCTCAATAAGAAAACAAATATATAGTTTACCTCAGCGTCAGCTACTTATATTATTTACGCTTCTCTTGGTATTGTATTACATATACATTGATCAGCCAAAACATTATAACCATTGACCTACTATCGATACAAACCCTTGCAGATAATAACAGCGTCACCTAGCAAGGAATGATTGCAAATCAGACATAGGCACGGTGCATGTAGCATTAGTGAGCGTGCTGTCCATATGTAGAATGGGGAAGGTGCGCGATTTATCTGTTTGACCGAGGCAGACTGTGATGGCCCAGAGGCTCACCACGAGCATTTCGGAAACTGCACGGGTTTTCGGCTGTTCGAGGAGTGCTGTGGTGAGTGTCTTCAACACGTGACGAAACCAAGGTGAAACCACGTCTAAACGTCGTGGGGTTGGGCAGCCACACCTCATTACAGATGTCGGACGTCGGAGGCTGGGCAGACTGGTAAAACACGACAGACGGTGAATGTAGCGGAATTAACATCAGAATTGAATGCTGGGTCGAGTACAAGTGTGTCTGAATACACAGTGCACCGAACACTCCTAACGATGGGTCTTCGGAGCCGACGACCCATCCACGTGCTAATGTTAACATCACGAGATGGGCAACTACGACTGAAATGGGCACGTGACCATCGGCACTGGACGCTGGAGCGTGGTAGAGCGTTGTCATGGTCCGATGAATATCGATACATTCTATATCATGCCGATGGGATGGCGCTGATGAGTCGCCTTCCAGGGGAATAGTTCCTTGACAACTGTACGGCGGGAAGGAGACAAGCTGACAGCGGCTCCATTATGATCTGGGGAACTTCTAGGTGGGCATCCATGGGTCCAGTGGAGCTCATGCAAGTCACTATGACGGCCAAGGAGTATCCTACACTGGTTGCAGATCACGATGATCAAGTTTCCCAGCAGCAGTGGTATTTTTCAGCAAAATAATGCGCCATATCACAAAGCCAGGAGTGTGATGGAATGGTTCGAGGAACACAGTGGTGAGTTCCAATTGATGTGCTGGCCATCTCGCCCCCCCCCCCCCCCCCCCCCCCCCCAACTCACCACATCTGAACCCGACCGAACACATTTGGGATGTGATTGAACGTGGAGTTAGAGTCATAGCCCTCCTCCCAGGAATTTACAGGAATTAGTTGATTTGTGTGTGCATGTGAGGTGCCAACTCGCCAACTCCCTCCAGTAACCTACCAAGGCATCATTGCTTCCATGCTGCGACGCATCCCCGTTGTCATCCTTGCCAAGGGTCCTCATGATGTTTAGGCTGATAAGTGTAATGTGCAGTAATATTTCCTTCGATATCTGTTGGGTACCTAATATGTCATATACAGTTATCTCTCTGTATTACCGATCTCTTTTCGTTAACGTAATTATTCTTAAGCAAAACCAACTTCTCAATAGCAGATTTCAAAACTTCCTTTGCAATATTGTTTCTCGTATTATTATGAAATTGTTCTACATAGAAAGATTACTAATATTTATTTCTTGTTAACTGTAGTTGAGTCTACTCTACCGGATTCGAGGCCTGGTCCGGCACCATTTTTCATTCGCCGCCGCTGATTTTGCATGACATCCCGACGCAGCTGACGCCATTAGTTCCTTCCCTTTCCCTTCCTCTCTCTCTCTCTCCTGCACCTTTAGTTTGCGTAATATGTATCATTGCTACGGATTTCACGTCGCTTCTATTCTTTCGGGGATGGCCGAAAGAGGTCACCATGCACTCAGATAATTAATTCGTCAATGTCCAGTCAACTTACGACGAAATACCAAACGATTCAGTTAATTGTCTACGCCCCCTAATCAACAATGAGCAGTATAAGATCTCACCGACAGTTTAATAATGACGGAAAATCGGAACTGCACTACACAACCTTACATTCGGAACCTACGATAATCTTTGTAAAATTAGCACACAATTTCTCTACCGCCGCGACTTTCGATGCTCGTTCAGTATCCTCACTGACTTCACTAACAAACACGGTTAGTTAATGGTTCGCCGTTCAGAATCGTACTGAGTACTGAAGCTACTGAGGACGAATAAACGAACAGCGTTGGTAACAATTTTAATAATTTCAAATTGTCCTGGTGTGCCATCGTTCCCAGACAGCGGCGTGCTGCAGCTTTAAATATGCTCTTTGCATTCAAGTTCCTGCTCAGCTGGAATGCTCGCCACCGCGGAATTAACAGCGCCCTTTCAATCCCCTCCCCGCCATTTTCTACAATAGTACATGCGCAAAAACTTATAAACGTAAAATATTTTACCATGACATCATTTCTTTATCTATTCATCGTTGTGCGAATTATTTCCGCAATGAGTTGAAGCGACAAATTTGCCCATAAAGTCTACCGCATAATTTTGGCACATTATAGAGGCCATCGAAATGCGACTACGTATGAACCTTAACATCAAGGACAACCGATTACAACTTAGCCAAGTGTGGAGCCCTACAATGTAGCTTCTCCAATCGCAGCGGAGAAAGAACACCGAGCAAGGCGAAGGCGGAGCTCAGACTGAAGTCGTCGACTCCGGAATGCTGGCGGCCCCCACCTCCACAGATGGCACGTCGTCCAGGGACGTGTATGGAGAGGGAGAAGGAGAATGGAAGCATATATGTCTCATTACCGGGTCAGGGCGTCAGTCAGTAGGAATGTCGTTATGATCACGACGTATTATCCCTTCGACAATTCGTTCTACAATTACCAATCAGTCCGCTTCCATATTCGAGACTCAATCAAGCAGAGTATTAGCCGGGAAACCTATGAACTCATGATCAGATGTAGGTCTACCTTGCCCCCACTGCCATTGCCACTGACGGTAAAATCTTGTGGGTTGTTAGGAAGCATCATATTTTGTTCTATAGAATCGACGTTTCGACCCTACTGTTAGGATCTGAACACTGTTCACTCAACCGTCGACACCACAAGATACTGAAGAAGACACCAGTGGTCGAAACGTCGACGGTTTAGAATAAATATAGGGCACTCTAGCAACGAAGAAGATTTTAACTTCACGCCAAGATGTTTTCAGTGGTTCAGAGATCTGGAAAATGTGCTGACCACGGAAACAGTCGAACATGCTCTGTATCGAGATGCGTTAGGACGCACGAGAATCATCTAGTATTGCGTTATCTAGTTGAAAGGTAAAGTAACGGAGACCTCGATGTGAGGCACATCGAGGTCAGAAATGGAAACTGAAGAAAACTTCACAAGCCAGTATCATTAAGACAAGCATTTTATAAGTTGACCCGTTTCGACAGAGATATACTGTCATCATCGATGACAGTACTGTTCTGTTGGACATGGTCATCCAACAAAATGGTTATTTTTTGTGATCTTGGCTTGTGAAGTTTTCTTCAGTTACCGTACACTGCACATCATCCCCATACTGACAATGACAGAAACATAGGCTTAACAAGTCAGAAATGTTACGCATGCTGTCCAAATTAACGGCTATGCGATACAGAGGTCTCGTGTTGTCGTGTTGTGCAGTCAATGCTAAGCCATAAAAACACAGCAGGTGCCAGGCCTACGTGATATGCTGATGAATCCCATCTGGAAATGTTCGTTCTCTTTGGAGACTCTATATACTCATATGCCCGCCGCAATGCTGCAAGTAGAGCTGGGACTCGTCAAGAGATGTGAAGTGGTTTCACTCGTTGGTCCGGTGTTGTCAGGAACACCACTGTCGGTGCACTTCTTTCTGCTGCCGTTTCAAGTGGATGTGCAACAACGGTTGCCGTGCTGATCCACGTAGACTCTTGCCTGGAATGAAGTGGCTGTACGATCCTCTACTTTCGAGTGAACAGTACGTCTAACTTCTGGGGCGCTAGTCGCATTGGGACGAAGAGATCCTACTTGGCACTGGTTATGACCTCCTGAATCCATGTAAATCATATTTGCATGATAGTCATGGCATCCAGAACAATGGGAGCAACAATTTTTCACAACGATAAGCCACCATCTCGGTTGGTTACGATGTTTCCTCTGTCCAATCCCAACACTTCCTGCTAAAAGTTTCTCCTTGTTACCCAAAGTAAAATGTGATCTTCTCACAAACAAACAACATTCAAAGGCTATTTCTGCCAGAGAGAACCACTGCGTAACCTTTCCTTATACGAGATTGTCAGAGACAGTCTGAAAAACTTGCAAGGATGTTGCAGGGTAGGTTCTGCTGAGAAATAACTGTTAAGGAAAAAAATCGATAAGTTGCGCAGTTTCTGAGATAATTGACATTGAAGTTAGACAGTCAGACTGTTACGAGCGGAAATTCAAGCGGATAGACGGAGACGGTGTTGGTTTCTCAAACCGAAAAGGAGAGCGATACGAGAACTGGACTTGGGACGGTAGCAAGGATCGAACACGAGCCAAGGGCTGAGTATTCTCGTGTGCTATCACCTTCGATATGAGAACAGTTTACACTAATTGTATCTGATGGACCGCTTGAATTTGCACACGAAAGAGCATGATCGGCTAACTTCAATGCTAATTAACTTGAAAAGGGCGCAACGTATTGAATTTCTTAATTAACAGTTAATTCTCAGAACAACCTACTCTCCAACACCCTTGAATCTTTTCAGACTGTTTCTGGCCACGATGTATACATAATGTAGATAGTGTTACTCCTATATATCTTATGCGGTTGCTTCTGTAACACGCATAGGGGTAAAATAACTGTGAGGGCGTGGTGAAAAATAATGCGAACGAACTTTTTATTCTGTCCTCAGTATCGGTGAAGACGTCGAACAAAAGCGCAGCCTCTGGCCTTAACATGTCAGTAACTGAAGAAAACTTCAAAATACTACGTAACTAAAAAAGGAATTTTATAAGATGACCCGTTTCGACAGAGCTATGCTATCGTTATCGGATCCAATAAAATGCTTTTTTCAGAGATCTTGGCTTGTGAATTTTTCTTCACATATTACTAGGTAAACATTCCCGCTTCACTTACGCAAGTTCCATTCCTTTGCCGCTCCGAATTGCAACGTGCAACAGGGCGATGTATAAGGTAAGCATGTCGGTGCGTGAGAAACAATGCACTGTATCCGAATTTATTACTGCTGTACTTCATACATTGTAGTGCCTACTGCATCGGCATCCCACTTCACGTCGAAACAACACGGAATGCCTGCATCACAGGTATATATTCACCAGGAAAACATACGTCGTCTGTGTTGTAAACACAAATATTTACCGGCGGCCACGGCAAACACAACACCAGGTCTCCACCAACGGCTGCCAGGGACCGGTACCCGTTCGCGGAGCCTGCGGAACAGCTTCACCAGAGGTCGCAGCTAACCCAGGACCTACTTTGATACGCCAGGCACGTGATCGCATATAGTTCCGGCAGATACATCTGCCAAATGGGCTTTATAAGGCGGTGCACTGTCGGCAGAGGGTAGTTCGACGTATTTTGGAAGTATACTGAGCTGCCATCCTGGCATCCATGGCCAGACGTCGCTTCTAGCTAGCCGATTTCATACAGATGGACTTGGTATATTCGACGAACCTCTTGACACTGTAGAATTGTTTGATCGTGATCTCTCCCCGTCAAGAGTCGGGTATTTTCTATTATTATTTGTTATTTTGTGTTTGTGACGAGCCGCAATTGGGATAGAGTCTGTTGTTCTTTTGGAGATTGTATTATTGTTTCGTTTGGGTGAGTCCAATAAATTGTTTCAGACTTGTTTTCGCGATTTGTATTCTGATAGCGCAGATACTTCAATAACTACAGGAAACGTGTTTCCAGTTGAAATCCATAGAAGAATGAAAGCCGTGCGCGGTTGTGATTGTCTCGACATCAGTAACGTGCGTCGTTGTGTTATCCGCGCTCGTAAATGGAGGAAACGGTGGTGCTAACCTGAACTTGGCTCCATCCGATTCTCATCTGTTTTTAAAACCTAAGGAACACCTTCAGGGACTTAACTCTGATAGCGGAGAACCGGTGCAAACAGAGGTGAGGCTATGGCTCCCTCAAAAAAGTCAAATCTACGGAGGGGAAATGTTTTCGTCGCCAGGGCTACTATATTGAGAAATAAATATGTACTCATGAAGAATGAAAATGTAGAATGTTAGTAAGTTTTGTTCTATTTAAAAAGCTTTGACGGTTAACGCAGAAAATATTCGGAGGCATTACTATTCATCACGCCCTCGTAATAATTATTCTCTACCTCACTTACGAATGCTGCACAATGTGTTTACTACCGCTTGCCTAAGCTCTACGTTGGTTGGTTGGTTGGTTTGGGGAAGGAGACCAGACAGCGTGGTCATCGGTCTCATCGGATTAGGGAAGGATTGGGAAGGAAGTCGGCCGTGCCCTTTCAGAGGAACCATCCCGGCATTTGCCTGGAGTGATTTAGGGAAATCACGGAAAACCTAAATCAGGATGGCCGGACGCGGGATTGAACCGTCGTCCTCCCGAATGCGAGTCCAGTGTCTAACCACTGCGCCACCCCGCTCGGTAAAGCTCTACGTACCTCGGAGTCTGACTTCTAGTTTCTTCCAGTGACAGTTAAAGACATGGTCGTGTAATGTTAAATGCGTAGTGAAATGTTGCGGAAACATTAACACAAAAAGAACCAACAATTAACTGGTGAGAGCCAAATTTATTCAGTTAATCATCACTTTAAATTTCTGCTGCACTGTTCACGTGTACTGTGATAATTATTAGTTATTTTCAAGAGCGTACCACTGACAGAACGCGACGCGGCTGTTTAAAGATTTGGTGGTGCGATATCCGAATGAAATTTATCTATCCTCATGATATTCGGTCAAGCTCATTATATAGGGCATCTGGGAAGAAACTAGGTATTACAAAATGGCTGTAGAATTTTGATATCGATAGAATCATAATGGAAACAGTGTGTACGTGTAGAGCGTTAAAGAAGGGCGTTAAAGAAGGTTCTGATTCCTGTAGTGGCGGTGTGGGAATCCGTCAGGTGACTCTGAGGTTATGTCGCCATACTAACACCGATACGGCAACGAACATCTGGCTGTTAGGCCAGACTTGCGCTCCACGTTCGACGTTTTTATGCCTCTCTAGCTTCCTCCCTTTTCTCTTGTTTCCAATGGGCCAGAGCTTGTTTTTAGATTTTCTGCTGTTGTTTTTACCTTTTCTAGGGTAAATACTGTTGCCACGAGGGAAGTTGCACACAGAAATCAGGAAGATGGCCGATTGCCTGGCTCGTTTCAAAAGGTAGTGGCGTAGTGCGTATGGAGTGAATGCCACAATTCATACGGAGAGAACGAAGAACTGTCACAGAAAGTTAATGACCGCAGGCTCGGTAAATGACGGAAGGATAACTGGTCGTCTAGATGTGATCATAAAGTGGTGACTATGTAGGAAATCTCTGTACTCGGCCGTTCTAAATCAACACACTGCATAGCACGTGCATGAGGACTTACGTGGTATGCGGTATGTCAGATCTTGCATAAACAATTGAGTTATCGAACATTGAAGCCCTATCACATGTAACAGCTGACACCTGATGACTGTGATCGCAGAATGGAGTATGGGGAGTCCATGTTGGGTTGCCATGCAGACAAGCCTCAATTTTCTAGTAATATCCTCTGGAGTGACGAGGCAGTATTCAGTAGGGGAAGTTTTATCAATCGACAGAGTCGCCATTATTGGGCGGAACAGAGTCAAAATGTTACAGTGGCGAAGATGTAGTATCGCCCATAGATAACCATGTGATGTGGATTAACTGCCACAAATGTTATCGTGCCATTTACCCTGTGCGATACAATGAACGCAGAACGCTAACAGCAGATGGTTATAAATTATATTAGGCCCACAGTATATGCATGGATTAAGATGCCAGATGGCGCACTACGTCACTTTGCAAATGACTTTTGTACGTTGTTGGAAGCGAAGTTTCCAGGACGTTGGAGGGCAAGACGTCTGCCTTATGAGAGGCCTCCTGGAAGTCCAGACCTGACACAATGTGACTTTCTTTTTATAGGTTTGGGCAAAAATTGAGGTGTACCTCTCATACTGGAAGAATTGGAACCACGTATACGGGACGTTAACAACAGTATCCCACACGATTTGCTCCAGACGACTGGATTCTATATCCAGCAGTTTGATACTACTGGTCGACGTCACAAGTGCCTACATTGAAATTTAAAGTATACATCCACATTGCTATATAACAAAGTAAGCCTGATATTAATTTTAATAAATTAGCATTGTAAGTATAGAATTTTTTCACATTTTTTTCAATGCAGGGTTATTTTGTGGGCTCCCCGTATGTCTCTAACTTTTAATGTTCACACAGATGATTGTCCGTCACACCACGTTGCTTGTCCCATAGCCGTACCACGCAACTGACTATTCTCGCGAAACGACACACGATTTCGGAATTATTACTCAAAAAAAAAAAAAAAAAAAAAAAAAAAGACCACAGGTAATGAACTGTCAACACTGGTATAAAATGCTCGACAAGTGGCAAGAATTTTGATGGCTTCGACATAAATTATTGTAAATTGCGTTATGCTGCCGCAGGATTGACACTGCATGATACACGCACCACGCGAACTAAGAAACGGATCCCCTACACATGCCGTCTGCATTCTTCTGAGAAGCGACTGTTGTGGATGGGCAGCGGTACTGTGCTTCCATTCCCTCACGAAAAATTTTTCGGACTCTCGAAGAGAACTGCGGAAAACAGGAAATAAAGTCTCTCCGGTCGGGGCAGAGGTGGGTGTGAGTGGGGGGAGGGGGGGGGGGGGCACTACGCCGTCCCACAGATATAGATATAGCTATGTAATGACTTAATGATCACATAGCCATACAGTGAAAGCCAGACAAACATGTACACACACAAATCTACCTAGAGTGCAGCCAGTTTCAGGAACACATAGTTATAATATTAACCGTTTATGCATGATAAAGACAAAGAAAGCAAATACAACAAAATATAATAGCATTGAAGTACCTGAGAAATGAAGTACATACATAAGCGGTACAAAGAAAGCAGCCATTGTATACCTCGCTGACAATACCCTAAAACATGGGATTACTCACGTGCACATCAGCTCTTGGCCATACATAAAAGAAAAATTCTCACAGCACTGCATCATTTACGAGTTTGTTACCTAGATAAATGGCGAGGAGCTGGTGTGTTGTGGCTCCGCCCGATCGCAGATGCAGATTAAGCGACCGCTGTTATAGCATACAACAGTCGGTACGCCTAGTCAACAGAGTGGCAACTTTGCCTCGCCATAATACGTCCATTGCTTATAGGAAACAATCGTGCCCTATCTGTGTGTGTGTGTGAAATCTGATGGGACTTAACTGCTAAGGTCATCAGTCCCTAAGCTTACATACTACTTAACCTAAATTATCCTAAGGACGAACATACACACCCATGCCCGAGGGAGGACTCGAACCTCCGTCGGGAGCAGCCGCACAGTCCATGACTGCAGCGCCTAAGACTGCTCGGCTAATCCCGCGCGGCTCATGCCCTATCTGCACTGGCCTACTCCTACTCATCATTCATTTAGCTTACGTCTAGGAGCACAAGACTTTACAGTGCATGTAACTAATACTACAGAAGAACAAACGACCTTAAATAGTGTCTGAAAAGCTTTAAGTGGGTCTGTGCAAATCAAAAATATTGTTCTCGTAGTAAATGTGCACTACTATGCCTTAACAGAATTACAATTAACCTCTATGCTAGAGAAAAATCATACAACACACCAACGTATTATGAAACACATTTGCAGGGCGAAGCTCCAGCTATCAGACCGCTTCACAGCAAAAATACATACACAAGACAAACTATTATATGTACAGAAAATATGGACAGAATGTCAGATTACTTAGAATGACAAAACTTATAGCACTACATAAAGTATCACTTCATAGCTTTGAACACACAAAGAAAATTCTTACTAAACTGTTCGCACAAAATTTAATATGCTCCTACATGCTATTCATGAACTGTCAAGCACGATGTTGGCTGTCCAGAAAATCACGCAAATTGCAGGTTATGTCGCTTTACATGCTGGTTAAGAAACACGAGTATATTAGTCTCTAAGAATGCTCAGTAATGTGATGTTGTCCACATTGTGTTTGCCCCCATGTTTACTAGGTTTCACGTATTCCATGTCAACAAAATTTGCACACTCGATGCCTATAGTACGAGAGGAAGTCAAAAAGTAAAGGGATTTCTGCAATTTCTGCTAGTATCCAGCGCTGAAGTACTGTCTTCTGAAACAATTCTATACAATGTGCAACTCTTCTAGCCCCGTTAGTCGTAGTGTAGTAGACCGTGGAACATGGCAGCTCCATTGTAGATCTGCACCAAGGAGGAAATGGGACAGTGATTCGCTTTTTGTTTGCGCAAGGTGTTAAACCTGCGGAAATATTCGTAGAATGCAAGCGGGGATTTTAATACCTACTCCGAACTTTTCCTTTGTTTCATTTACTGCTTGCTCAATATACAGACTCAACAGCATCGGGGAGAAGCTACGACCCTGTCTCACTCCCTTCCCAAGCACTGCTTCCCTTTCATACCCTTCGACCAAGGAGGAAATGGGACAGTGATTCGCTTTTTGTTTGCGCAAGGTGTTAAACCTGCGGAAATATTCGTAGAATGCAAGCGGGGTATGGTGACAGCTGTTTGTGGCGAAGCAGAATCTGCGAATGGACAGAGCGCTTCAAACAGGGAAGAACTTTTATATATGACGAGGAAAGATCGTTAGGCCATCGACGACAAGAACTGAGGACAATTTGGAAGTCGCTGATGGTATGATGATGGAAAACAGACGAATCACAGTGGACGAAATGGCCAATACTTTAGATATCAGTCATGGCTCAGAGTATTCTTAGATGACAGGTTAAATTTTCGGAAAGTGTGTGCAGGGTGGGTACCGAAAGAATTGTCAGCGTTGCATGAGCCACAATAGAGGACATCTCTCGTAAAAATCTGGCCCGTTATCATGCGAGGGAGATGGATTCTTTCTTTCCAGCAAATCGTTACGCTAGACTAAAGGCGGAAACATCATCACGAATCGGAAATTAAGGTTGCGAGCACGGTTTGATTACACCCATCACCAGAAGTTAGGAAATTTAAACGCCAACTATCAGCTGCTTAGTTATGCTAACTATATTCTGGAACATGGAAGGTGTGGCAGACGTTCATTTCACCCCAAGAAGTGAAACTGTGAACAGCGAGAACTATTTTGATGTGTTGCGAACTAAATTGAAACGCGCAATCAGATCCAAACGTCGTGGAAAGCGGTGAAAAGGTCTCATACTGCAGCAAGATAACGCGCGGCCAGATTCTGCCAAACGGCCGGCCTAAACAATAAATGAGTTGGGATTGGAATTGTTCGAACACCCGTCACACGGTCGAGACCTGTCTCCAAACGACATCCGTATGCTTGGACTATTGAAGAGAGCGCTCAAGGGAAGAAAATTTGCAAACGATCCAGAAGTCGTTGATATGGGGCAAAATTGGTTACAGGTCCAACCAAAAACATCTTTTTCCGACGGAATTAATAAACTTGTGAAACACAGGACAAAGATTGTTGAAGGGCAGTGAGGTTATGTGGAAAAATAATGTATGTTTCAATTTTTCTATCATTAGAACAAATACTCCTTTTCTAAAAAATCTCTTTACTTTTCGAGATCCCTTCGGAAGATACGGACACTCACAGTGTCAGATTAAGCCAGAGCGTGGCTTGTGGCAAATGCTAAGAAGAGGCCTTTGGTCTGATTTTAGCGTCAAAGCTTAGGATATAAAATAAAACTACTCTTTACAAGGAAAAACGTTTCACGATTTAATTTGGGCAACTTTAGAGGTCACACTAGTCAAATCAGTGTTTCTAAGCAAATCACATTCTATATTCATTAACGTAAGGCCATTTAGACAGTCTTAGCTTATTTTTAATGAGCTTTTAATGTTGAAAAAGAACTTTCCCAACTGCAGTCGGCGATTACCATAAACAAGTAATAAATACGTAGGGCCACTTCTAGATTTATGAAACACGATAATTATGAATTTTCGATTAAAAGCGTATACTGAAAGACATGAACATTGAAAATGAGACATGATAAATATGTAGGCCGTTACATTATGTTCTGTAGTGTAGTCAAGCAAAATGAAAGAGCGAGGATAAGAGATGGGAAAAAGAGATCAAAGATTTCACATATGTAAGCGGAAGAATGCTCATACTGACACTGAAACTCCGAAGAGGCGACTCCACCATCATGAAAGTATATGTATCAGAAGAAGGAAAAAAGGGATCGGTCTAGAACCTTCTATGAAGAACTACAGAAGACTACGAATTAATATAGTGCTACTGATAACATTATTATGACGGGTGATTTCAATGCCAGAGTAAGAAATAAACCAGTAACGAATACTGTAAGGCTTTTCGGTGAACTGGTATGTAATTGAAATGGAAAAATATTAGTAGATTTTGCCATTTAACAATAATCTTAAAAATAACAAACTCACATAGATCAGTAAGTGACTACATTTCAGTAAATGATGAATTAGTGGGTCAGTGGGGGATACAACAGTTTACAGAGAACAAGATATAGGATCATATCACTAACTACAAACCTCCAGAATGGATATTTTCTGCGAAATGAGAGAAAATGACGAAAGAAATAAGTAACCAACAAGATCAAAGAGTGTATAAAGTATAATTGCTGGAGGAGGACAGCATTAAACATTTTTACGAAAGCAGATTGAATAAAAGCTAACAAACTTGCAAACTAAACATAGGCCCTAATATAGAAGAATAATGGCTAAATATAAAGAATGTGGTGCATAGAGCAGGAAATGAAATGACCTAAAACCTTGGAAAGAGCTTATAAGAAAAGCTGTTAAAGAAAAACAGGATGCGTGTATGAAATACATAAGAAATTCCACAGCTGAAAAGATGCAGTCTTGCGAGGAGAGAGGGAATATTGCTAAATGTGTGGTAATAAAGGCACACCATCATAATGGGATCGATTTATTTCTATCGAGAATGTTGTTCAATTGAGACAGCAACGGTTTTAAACACTTTTAACATGACAGGGAAATAGAAGATACAACTAAAGAAGACGAACAGTGGGTAAGGTATTACAAAGCATTGTGATTATATGACACAAGAAATTGAAATTGAGACAACAAATAACGAAAGCTTCATGAAATACAGCCCAACGAAATAAAATCTTCCCTAACACCACTTAAGAAGAGAAAAGCGACAGGAAGAGATGGTATTAATGCTGAATTAGTAAAATATGGAGGGAATGATGCCACATCTACGACGGTTACGTTACATAAACGAATGTTGGAAGAGTAAATGTACCCCCAAGGACTGCAAGATTGCTAGAGTGATATCAGCTTCTAAAAAATGGAGACAAAAGCCTGTGCGGCAACTACAGAGGAATAAGTTTACTAGACTCAGCAAAGAAGATGTACGCTAAGATTTTAAACACAATACTGAGAAACATAGCGTAATTAGTACTGCACGAGGAACAAACGGGTTTTAGAAAAGTACGCTCTATGATACACGAAGTTTTCAGATAATACAAAAACGCAGAGAATGTAGCGAAGAAACACACATTACCTTATCGATTAAAAAAAAAAAAAAGAAGATTTTGACTCTGTCAATAGACATAAACTTCGGCATATAATGACGAATCACGGACATCCAATAAGTACGATGTTGTTGTTGTGGTCTTCAGTCCTGAGCCTGGTTTCATGCAGGTCTCCATGCTACTCTATCCTGTGCAAGCTTCTTCATCTCCCAGTACCCACTGCAGCCTACATCCTTCTGAATCTGCTTAGTGTATTCATCTCTTGGTCTCCCTCTACGATTTTTACCCTCCACACTGCCCTCTAGTACTAAATTGGTGATCCCTTGATGCGTCAGAACATGTCCTACCAACCGATCCCTTCTTCTAGTCAAGTTATGCCACAAACTCCTCTCCAATTCTGTTCAATACCTCCTCATTAGTTATGTGATCTACCCAACTTATCTTCAGCATTCTTCTGTTGCACCACATTCCAGAAGCTTCTATTCTGTTCATGTCCAAACTATTTATCGTCCATGTTTCACTTCCTTACAGGGCTACACTCCATGCAAATACTTTCAGAAACGACTTCCTGACACTTAAACCAATACTCGATGTTAACAAATTTCTCTTAATTAGAAACGCTTTCCTTGCCATTGCCAGTCTACATTTTATATCCTCTCTACTTCGAGCATCATCAGTTATTTTGCCCCTCAAATAGCAAAACTCCTTTACTACTTTAAGTGTCTTCCTAATCTAATTCCCTCAGCATCACCTGGGTTAATTCGACTACATTTCATTATCCTCGTTTTGCTTTTGCTGATGTTCATCTTATACCCTCCTTTCAAGACACTGTTCATTCCGTTCCACTGCTCTTCCAAGTCCTTTGCTGTCTCTGACAGAATTACAATGTCATCGGCGAACCTCAAAGTTTTTATTTCTTCTCCATGGATTTTAATACCTACTCCGAACTTTTCCTTTGTTTCATTTACTGCTTGCTCAATATACAGACTCAATAGCATCGGGGAGAGGCTACGACCCTGTCTTACTCCCTTCCCAAGCACTGCTTTCCTTTCATACCCTTCGACTCTGATAACTGCCATCTCCTTTCTGTACAAATTGTAAATAGCCTTTCGTTCCCTGTATTTTACCCCTGCCACCTTAAGAATTTGAAAGTGAGTATTCCAGACAACATTGTCAAAAGCTCTCTCTACGTCTACAAATGCCAGAAACGTAAGTTTTCCTTTCCTTAATCTTTCTTCTAAGATAAGTCGTAGGGTCAGTATTGCCTCAGGTGTTCCAACATTTCTACGGATTACAAACTGATCTTCCCCGAGGTCGGCTTCTACCAGTTTTTCCATTCGTCTGTAAATAATTCGCGTTAGTATTTTGCAGCTGTGACTTATTAAACTGATAGTTCGGTAATTTTCACGTCTGTCAACACCTGCTTTCTTTGGGATTGGAATTATTATATTCTTCTTGAAGTCTGAGGGTATTTCGCCTGTCTCGTACATTTTGCTCACCAGGTGGTAGAGTTTTCTCAGGACTGGCTCTCCCAAGGCTGTCCGTAGTTCTAATTTCATCTTCAACTATATCATCTTCCATTTCCATAATATTGCCCTCAAGTACATCACCCTTGTATAGACCCTCTATATACTCTTTCCACCTTTCTGCTTTCCCTTCTTTGCTTAGAATTTGGTTTCCATCTGAGCTCTTGATATTCATACAAGTGGTTCTTTTCTCTACGAAGGTCTCTTTAATTTTCCTGTAGGCAGTATCTATCTTACCCTTAGTGAGATAAACCTCTACATCCTTTCATATGTCCTTTAGCCATCCCTGCTTAGCCATTTTACACTTCCTGTCGATCTCATTTTGAGACGTTTGTATTCCTTTTTGCCTGCTTCAATTACTGCATTTTTATATTTTCTCCTTTCATCAATTAAACTCAATATTTCTTCCGTCACCCAAGGATTTCTAGTAGCCCTCGTCTTTTTACCTACTTGATCCTCTGCTGCCTTCACAACTTCATCCCTCAAAGCTACCCATTCTTCTTCTACTGTATTTCTTTCCCCCATTCCTATCAATTGTTCCCTTATGCTCTCCCTGCAACTCTGTACAACCTCTGGTTTAGTCAGTTTATCCAGGTCCCATCTCCTTAAATTGCCACCTTTTTGCACTTTCTTGTGTTTTAATCTACAGTTCATAACCAATATATTGTGGTCAGAGTCCACATCTGCCCCTGGAAATGGTTTACTATTTAAAACCTGGTCCTAAATCTTTGACTTACCATTATATAATCTATCTGAAACCTGTCAGTATCTCCAGGTTTCTTCCATGTATACAACTTTCTTTTATGATTCTTGAACGAAGTGTTAGCTATGATTAAGTTATGCTCTGTGGAAAATTCTACTAGGCGGCTTCCTCTTTCATTTCTTACCCCCAGTCCATATTCACCTACTATTTTCCCTCTCTTCCTTTTCCTACTATCGAATTCCAGTCACCCATGACTATTAAATTTTCGTCTCACTTCACAATCTGAATAATTTCTTTTATGTCATCATAGATTTCTTCAATTTCTTCGTCATCTGCAGAGCTAGTTGGCATATAAACTTGTACAACTGTAGTAGGCGTAGGCTTCGTGTCTATCTTGGCCACAGTAAGTAGTTCACTATGCTGTTTGTAGTAGCTTACCCGCACTCCTTTTTTTATTCATTATTAAACCTACTCGTGCATTACCCTTATTTGATTTCGTATTTATAACCCTGTAATCAACTGACCAGAAGTCTTGTTCCTCCTGCCACCGAACTTCGCTAATTCCCTCTATATCTAACATTAACCTATCCATTTCCCTTTTTAAATTTTCTAACCTACCTGCCCGATTAAGGGATCTGACATTCCACGCTCCGATCAGTAGAACGCCAGTTTTCTTTCTCCTGATAACGACGTCCTCTTGAGTAGTCCCGCCCGGAGATCCGAATGGGGGACTATTTTACCTCCGGTATATTTTACCCAAGAGGACGCCATCATCATTTAACCATACAGTAAAGCTGCATGCCCTCGGGAAAAATTACGGCCGTAGTTTCCCCTTGGTTTCAGACGTTCGCAGTACCAGCACAGCAAGGCCGTTTTTGGTTAGTGTTGCAAGGCCAGATCAGTCAATCATCCAGACTGTTGTCCCTACAAATACTGAAAAGGCTGCTGCCCCTCTTCAGGAACCACACGTTTGTCTGGCCACTCAACAGATACCCCTCCATTTTGGTTGCACCTACGGTATGGCTACCTGTATCGCTGAGGCACGCAAGCCTCCCCATCAACGGCAAGGTCTTTGGTTCAGGGAAGGGGGGGGGGTGGGGGGGGGGACGACGTCATAATTACAGTAATTCGTTCTGAGGGTGTCCGCCAATACGTTTTTTGGTCTTAGTTTGACTCACAAGCCTAGCATCGGCATGTAATTCCTTGTACTTGCAAAAAGACAACGAAATTATCGGTTGCCTATGTGAAGTACTTTCTTCATACCATTTCAGCAAAATATTCGCGTTCTTCCAGTCATATAATCATCTATCTTAAACACTGATGAACCACCAGGAAAGTTTCCCTTCAGGTCCTAGGTAACGCAATCAACCTCTCACATCAATATTATTCGTTAGGTTGTGTCTATATGTCAAAAATACCTACAGGGTGAAAAGTATTTAAACCGACGAACTCTGGGAGGTTGTAGGGGACATCAAAACAAATATTTTTCCCTAATGCCATTTTTTCCTATGAGGAGTATTTAAACCGGTTGAGGAAGATTTCTCTGGCAGCAAATTAATTAAACCATCAAACACTTCCCCATTTTTTATGACAAAGAGACAATACATTAACACAACCCAATTTCAGTTAGAGTAGATTTTCAAAAATGCCTCCATTGACACGTAAACAAAGGTTACACCGTCGGATCATGTTCTGTCTGACATGGGCAAAAACCCCAGGAGTATCCTGAATTGTTCCTGCTGCTACTACTATCCGGGCACCCAGATCCTCTTCTGATGCAACGGGAGTTCGTAAACAAAGTTGTTCATCTCTCCCCACACAAAAAAGTCCAGAGGGGACATATCTGGGGACCGAGCAACCCATGGTACAGGACCACCTCATCCAATCCACGTTTCTGGGAACAGTCGGTCCAGGAATCGACGCACACGGCGACTGAAATGTTCCGGGGCCCCGTCATGTTGGAACTACATGCGTTGTCTTGTAGGGAGCGGGACGTCTTCCAGCAATTCTGGCAATGCTCTGCCGAGAACATTCTAATAGTGCCTGCCATTTAATGGCCTAGGTATCAGATACGGCCCAATTAAACAGTCCCCAACAACACATTAACGAAGAACCACCCTTGATGAGCGCTAGTAACTGTGTCATGCGAATTGTGCATGGTGAAGACTCCATCACGCCCCAACGTTGCTTCATCGGTAAAAAACACAGAGGATGGAAACAAAGGATGCATTTCAAAATGAAGAATGCATTTCACACTGTTCTAGGTACCACTGCGAAAACTGTGCTCTGGGTGGATAATCAACTGGTTCCAGGTTATGGACACGCTGTAAGTGAAATGGACGAAACAATTGCTGTCGGACTGTTCTTACATTCGTCTGATTCATCCCCATGTTACGTGCAATTGCACGAGTGTTGATTGAAGGATCCCGCTCCATATGCAAGACAGCTTCCTCAAATTTCAGTTTTCTTACCGTGCGACGGCGTCCCTCTCCAGGTAATCTGCTAAATGACCCGGTCTCACGCAGACGTTGGTACACAGCAGCAAAGGTCGTATGATGCGGGATACGGCGATTAGGACATTGTTGTTGATAAACCCGCTGTGCAGCTCGTCCGTTGTGGTGCGCTACGTAGTACGCACCAACCACATCAGTGTACTCACTCGACGTGTATCGCTGCATTAGTATACAGAGACAATGTACTACTACGCTGGTGGACAGCAGTTGCCTACAACTGAAGAGCGTAATAAGCCCTCTAACAACTGAAGATCGTAATACGGCCTCTAACATTTGAAGAGCGTAATAAGGCCTCCATAGGTTTAAATAATCCTCATAGGAAAAATGACATTAAATTGGTTCAAATGGCTTTTTAGCACTATGGGACTTAACTGGTTGGTTGGTTTGGGGGAAGAGACCAAACAGTGAGGTCATCGGTCTCATCGGATTAGGGAAGGACGGAGAAGGAAGTCGGCCGTGCCCTTTCAAAGGAACCATCCCGGCATTTGCCTGGAGTGATTTAGGGAAATCACGGAAAACCTAAATCAGGATGGCCGGACGCGGGATTGAACCGTCGTCCTCCCGAATGCGAGTCCAGTGTGCTAGCCACTGCGCCACCTCGCTCGGTTGGGACTTAACTACTGTGGCCATCAGTCCCCTAGAACTTAGAACTACTTAAAGACGTCACACACATCCATGCCCGAGGCAGGATTCTATCCTGCAACCGTAGCGGTCGCGCGTTTCCAGACTGAAGCGCCTAAAACCACTCGGCCACACCGGCCGGCAATGACATTAGGGAAAAATATTTGTTTTGATGTCCCCTACAACCTTCCAGAGCTTGTCGGTTTAAATACTCTTCACCCTGTGTATGTGAAAAATTACTTACGATAGAATCATGGTTTTTCTATCGTACATTGTTTTCGAAGACAAAGAAAATTACTGTTCATATGTTGCACTTTGCTGTTTCCACTCACAATCTAACAGCCTCGATCAGTTGTTCGGTTATTCACAACTGTCGTTAGAGCAAAATTTACTTTCGTTTCGTATTTGGCTTCTAGTATACGTAACAACATCAGAAGCATGTAATATACTTTTCACCTCTCTTTGGCTTGAAGAACACGTCCCAGGGGAGAGAGGGCATGCGAGATTTTAAGTTCTCTTTGGCTGAAAGACGATGTGGGTGAATTGGGAGGACTTGATGTCCGTTCGACTGCAGTGTCACTTGTAGAGAATGTGACTCTGGCGGAAAGAGTTGCAGATCCTAATAAGTATTTTGTAATGGGCCTACTACCATCATCTGTACAATGAGATGCAATTCTCTATTGTATGGTTCGTTTACTTTAGGTTCACAATCATTCTGAACAGTAAAAACCCAGAGAGCTTACGTGTGTTTGATACTATAGTTTGGTTGTCGTTTTCCTTTTCATCGTTCGCTTTACAATTTGCACTTCCAGATGCTTAGTGGCAGTCCGTATCTACAGGCCCACTGCTCGTTTGGTTTACAACTGTCTGCATAGAAGGGATAATAAATTACAGAAGAAAATGGAATTCTAAACCGTATGGCGGTGGGCATCGGTATTATAACTAACATCCATTTTGTACCAAAGCCAATGTAAGTCCGAATAAGTTCTAATAGGAAAGGACTGAAGGGGTGAAATCGACTTTCCGAAACAACCTATTTAGTTGTGTACGGTTGGGTTCAAGGTTTCACAGCAGTTTATCCGTGTGGACCCTTGTTTGCGAAAAATTTACGTAAAATGATTTCTTGTGGCACACGTGGTACAGTAGATCCTCGAAAATATCATTAATTACACGGATGCTGTCGTATCATCGCTACACACAGGCAGTAACTTTAAGGAACAATTTGAATGCACCGCTAGCAGGAATGGACATGGGCCAGATCCGACACGTGCACTCTAACCTGCGCTCATAGATTCCGAAACGATAATGTACTCCGGTGAAAGAATCAGTAAGTTATTACACTCGTTGAACAACTACTTGCAAAGAAAGCAGATACGCCCATTCACTGACGGGTACAAATATTAACAAAGTTCTCGACAGGAGAACAAAGCACTTGAAGATACGAGAAAAACTGTAACTGATTTTTAACGTATCAAACTTTTAAAAAATTAATTTGTTTTTCTTTTACGGTTGAAAATAAAAGTGACTCACTCTTTGGAATGTTCTAGCGGAGCGATGTCTGTGTTGATAGCATAAAATGTGTGTGAATTCCTTACTGCTGAGGTCATCGGCCCCTAGACTTACACACTACTTAAACTAACTTATGCTAAGAACAACATACACCCATGACCGAGGGAGGACTCGAACCTCCGGCGGGAAGGGTACGCGCAATCCGTGACATAGTGCCTCAAACTGCGCGGCCACTCCGCGCGGCGTATTGACATGTATCCAAAAACATGTGCTGTGCTTAAAACATCGTGGTAACATTTGTTAATATTTTACAGTTTACCCAGGACCGCCATTTTTATCGGTTGAACTAGCGTGTGCGTACCTGATATAGAACACTAGACTGGCGATTGTGCGTGAACCACTTCAACTAAACATGTGCCGTCAGCGTGCGTGTTTTATGCACATGCTTTGAGATCTATATTCTAGCATAACATCATTTTGATGTAACTGTTAGGGTTGAGCCAGCATACTGTAAAATATTGGACAGGCGGCAAAATATTCCTCGAAATCATTCATTTGTATCAACGCACCTTATTCGTTGGGTTCCCTAATTTATTAAGTTATGTACTAAATTGTGTATGAAAAATATCTATATAACAGTCAGTGACAGCATATATTTATATTCTAAGATTGAAGCATAATCATGATATTTGTGATCATAGAATGAAGGCTTTCACGGCAGGCGTTGTCATCACTTAACACTTCCGGGCTGAGATGCCGTGGTCCATACATAAAATTCTCCCCTGACGTTTCGCCTTCGACTGCGGAAGGCATCCTCCGAGGACAATGGGCGAACAGCAACGAGAGCGCGAGTGAGCGCCGTATATATAAGCCATTCAGAGGGCGCTGCTGCAATCACGTGACGTCGGTTGTGCTATGATCTCTGATATTGCCAACTTTCTCAATTGAAATTAATCGTTTGTCAGGGGAGAGTTTTATGTATGGACCACGGCATCTCAGTCCGGAAGTGTTAAGTGATGGTCATGATATTTGTGTTTGGAAGTTATTTGACGCAATTTACGCGTAACGTATGTGCCACAGAACGTTACAACTTTGAAATTTTTACACGTGCCGGAGGAAGTTTTATTTCATTGACAAGAGCTCCAGGATCGTAGATTGAAGGTCGTGGATCCAGTTCTAGTGGCGTCCTAATTTATTTAATAATCTTAATCAAAATGATGGCCTTGATTTTTATCCGTATAATTTAGTTTTAAATATAACTAGTCCTTCTTTAATTCCTTATCGCTGCTCACGTCATTTCAGTCATTACCCGCATGTAATTTTATAAGCGGCGATCAAAATATTTCCGTTTTAGGGCGTTGCTGTGGCCTATATACAACGTAACGCAAGTCCGATGCGGATATGTAAGTACCTACATGTAGACGAGGGAGTAGTGTGGAATTCGTGTCTTTCCGACGTGAGTGCGGCAAATACGGAAACATGAACCATGGCGGCATTATTACGAAATGCCTCCAAACAGGACGAACGTGCTGTTATTCTTTCCTTGGCTGTCGAAGGCCCAACAGCTGTAGAAATTGTAATATATTGGATTTCAGATAGTTTGCAAATGAGATATTTGTCATAAAAGAAAGGAACAGCCATCGGGCTGTAGTTCGTAAAGATATTAAGCATAACAGCGCATGTGTAAAGAGACAAAATACTGTATAATGTGTGCCTACACCAAGACGCGCGTCCAGCGTTAAAATATTTCAAATAAACACTATGACCCGCTGGGCGCAGATATTTAAATCATTGCCACAGCGTTAGATAGCAATAAGCTGCGAAACATTTGAAAGAACAGTCCATAATTTGTTAAGAAATGTTATAGAGACTTCATTATCCTTTTTACGTTTGGCCGCCGATTTGTTGAGACGTGATATGTAGCACCGCTACAAGTTATATTTTATTTACTGTCAAAAGCCATGTAAATCAAGAAGCAAAAATCCTGCGGTAAACCGTGTGACGCTAAGACGTACTTATGCGCACGCCAGAACATTCAACTTTTAAGAAATTTCGGACAGACAAACGCAACGATTGTTGAACTGCTCCATATGTGAGAGAAACAAATGTAAGTTTTGTATTCATTGTATATTTGTTAATTTCTGTTAGTTTAACGCTCTTTTCTTTGAGAATATGTATATGCTTCACTTTACAGAAAATCTCTGCTTATTCTTTTCTTTAAACTCACCATGATTTTTCTATGTATGTGAGCTTTGTTACAGGTTCGCTCTTCATCGCGGTATCTCGATTGTATTCGGGAGACAATTAATGTGTTCAATTTCCGATCTGATAAATTTTTTCAAAATTTCACTCTTTTGCATTCATTTCCATTTTTTTAATTATTCATCGAAAATTCTGACTGCGTGAAGGCAATCCGGGTCAAAGGTCATTCACGACACCACCTTCGCGTAACCAAACCTTACGTCTCCTGAACACAATCGGGAACCGACGCATCAGCGATCATACTTTAATCTTTCTCTCGTTCCAAGTCGTACCAAAAACGGCAAATCAGAACTGTCGTGAGTACGCAGTCTAGTATTACAGATTGCATTCTTTATGTTGTCGGCACACAATGCCAGACATTATCGTCATTACTGTTATATTTGATTAAATGCATGTGAATAGAAAAAAATCTATGACACTAGAACATCCATGGGAGAGTGAAGAACGTGTATGGGGCAGCATGTCTGTCAAAACCACGGTAGTGTGAAAACGGGTGCTGCTGCTTCATGATAACGCACGTCCCCATATTGCAAATGTCGTAACGCAGAAGTTAGACAACTCAACTGGGAGACAATCGAGCACCTGTCCCCAAGTCCAGATCTCTCGCCATGCAATTATCGTGCCTTCAGTGTCTTAAGAAAGTCCTCGAAAGATCGACGATTTTTATAGGACGAGGACGAGAAGCAGGCAGCTACGTACCTCTCTCCGCAGCTGGACACGGTGTTTTCCCAAACGGGCATCTACAACCTAGTGCGTCGGTTGGATGGTCGACTCAATGCACACAGCAATTTTGCCTGATTGGCACACTGATTCTGGATTGCACCGCCTTTGAATGGGATCACTTTTCGCCTCTTATATTTTGTTCTAATTTATTTTCCTTTTATTCTTTCATTGTCTGAGATCTCTGCATATGTCATTAAAATTATGGTATTTTTTATTAATGTATTGTAAATTTAATATTTTTAGAAGTGATCAGTCTAGCAACTAAACACAGTAGATGAAATATTCTATTTACAGTGTGTAACAGTTTTAGTAAGCACCCGTGGTAAAGTGGTAGCATCTTTGATTATTAATCGAAACGCCCTAGGCCACTGTTTAAACTCTGGATCAATGACGGCCGAAAGTTACCGGTTTTAGAAGTCACTGTAATTCTGCAATGGCCATGTCAAAGAGGGTGGAGGAGCGGACAGAGCTTCAAGGCACACTCTTGCTCTTGGGATGGTAAACTCCATAATAAGGCGGAAGAATCAGCAATGATCAATTGCATGAGAATGCAGAAGACAGTGTAAACCATTGTATTAAAGACACAAGACATGTAGCCTGTAACTGAAAAGCGTCAAGGCGATCTCTTCATTGGCAAAAGATTCCGGAATAGTCCCCCCATCCAACTGTCCGGGAGGGGACTTTCAAGCAGGTTGTGACCATGAGAAAATTGTTGAAAAACCAACGAAAGGATAACGTTCTACGAGTCGGAGCCTGGAATGTGAGAAGTCTGAACGTGGTAGGGAAGCTATAAAGTGTGAAATTGGTAATGCGACGATAAATTTAGATATTGTGAGGGTCAGTGAAGTGAAATGGAAAAATTACAAGGATTTCTGGTGATATAGGCACAGGTTAATATCAACAGCAGCGGAAAATGGTATAACTGGACTAGGATTCGTTATGAACAGAAAGATTGTGCACAGAGTAATTTACTGTGAACAGTTCAGTGATAGGGTTGTTCCCATCAGAATCGACAGCAAACCAACGCCGACAGCAATGGTTCAGGTATATGTGCCGACGTCGCAGGAGGAAAATCAGGAGATTGAGAAACTATGTGAGGATACTGAACGGGTAATTCAGTACATTAAGCGATATGAAAATCTAATGATTATGGGGGATTGGAATGCAGTTGTAGAGGAAGAAGTTGAAGAGAGGGTTACTGGAAATATGGGATTGGTAGTGGGAATGAGAGAGGAGAATTATTCAGTTCCGCAATAAATTTCAGCTTGTAACAGCTAATACTCTGGTCAAGAATCACAAGAGGACGAGGTGTACTTGGATATGGGCGATAGATACGGGAAGATTTCAGTTAGATTACATCATGGTAAGGTAGAGAAACTGGAATCAGACACTTGATTTTAAGACTACCCAGAAGCAGGGATAGACTCTGATCACAGTGTAGTAGTGATGGAGAGAAGGCTGAAGATAAGGAAAAATCAATGCACAGAGTATTGGGGTTCATAGGTACTAAGCAATGAAATACGCTTGAGGTTCTCTGAGGCTGTAGATATTGCGGTATGGAATAGCTTAGTAGGTAGTTCAGTTGAACCGGAACAGACAACTATAAATAGGAGAGTCACAAAACTAGAAGGAAAACACAGGTACAAAGAAGGTAACTGTGAAGAAACCGTGGATAATAGAAGGAATACTTCATCTAACCAAGGTTGAGGGGAAACTCATGAATGCAGAGATACAGGTCACTTAAGAATAAAATAAATAGTAAGTGGAGGAAAGCTATGGCGAAATGAGTCCATGAAAAATATGAGAAAAATCGAAAAAAGAAATGATTGTGGGAAGGACGGACTCAACATACAGAAAAGTGAAAACGACCTTAGGTGAAATTAGAAGCAAGTGTGGCAACAATAGGAGTGCAATACGAACTAAACTGTTGAGTGCAGAGGAGAAAGTAGATAGGTGGAAAGAGCACGGAAGAGGCCTCTATGAAGAGGAAGACTTGTCTGATGACGTGAAAGAAGAAGAGTCAGGAGTCTGTATAGAAGAGAGAGGGGATCTCGTATTAGAATCAGAATTTAAAAGGTCTATGAAAGACTTACGATTAAATAGTGCAGAAGGGTTACATAACATTCTATCAGAATTTCTAAACTAATTGGGGGAAGTGGCAACAAAACGACCATTGACGATGGTGTCTATAATGTATGAGTCTGGTGACATAACATCTAACTTTCGTGGAATGGTAATGGTAATGGAAATGCCGTGTGGCTAGGGCCTCCCGTCGGGTAGACCATTCGCCTGGTGCAAGTCTTTCGAGTTGATGCGACTTCGGCGATTTGCGTGTCGATGGGAATGAAATGATAACGAGAAGGGCAACACAACGCCCAGCCCTGAGCGGAGAAAATCTCCGACCCAGCCGGGAATGGAACCCGGGCCGTTAGGTATGACATTCCGTCGCGCTGACCACTCAGCTACCAGAGGCGAACAATATCATGGTCACAGTTCTGAAGACTGCAAGAATTGACAAGTGCCAGAATTATCGCGTAATCAGCTTAATAGTTCATGCATGCAAGTTGCTAACAAGTATAATATAGAGAAGAATGGAAAAGAAAATTGAGGAGATGTTAGATGACAATCAGTTTGGCTTTAGGAAAGGTAAAGGCACCATAAAGGCAGTTCTGACATTGCAGTTGATAATGGAAACAAGACTAAAGAAAAATCAAGACACGTTCGTAGGATTTGTCTACCTGTAAAAGGCGTTCGACAACGCGAAATGGTGCAAGATGTTCGAAATTCTGTGAACTACATGGAAAGACGGGTGAGAACCAAAAGGGAATAATAAGAGTGGGAGACCAAAAACAAAGTGCTTGGATTAAAAATGGATGTAAGAGAGATATGTAGACTTCAGCTGCTTCTGTTTAATGTATATGTCGAGGAAGGAGTGACAGAAATAAAAGGAATATCCGTGAGTGGGATTAAATTTAAGGTGAAAGGGTATAAGTGATGAGATTCGCTAATGATATTGCTATCCTAAGTGAAAGTGAAGATGAATATCATGATCTGTATGATCTGAATGGGAGTGACAGTCTAATGACTACAGAATATGGATTGAGAGTAAATCGAAGAAAGACGAAAGTAGTGAGAAGATGCAGAAATGAGAACAGCGACAATCTTAGCATCAGGATTGGTTATCACGAAGCATTTGAAGTTAAGGAATTTTGCTACGTAGGCAGCAAAAAGAACTCATGACGGACAGAGCAAGCACGACATCAACACAATAGAACTAAAAAAAAAAAAAGCATTCCTGGCCAAGAGAAGTCCGCCAGTATCAAACATAGGCCTTAATGCGAGGAAGTAATTTCTGAGAATGTACGTTTGGAGCTCAGCATTGTATGGTAGTGAAACGTGGACAGAACAGGAATCAAAGCATTAGAGATGTGGTGCTACAGAAGAATATTGAAGATCAGGTCGACTGGTAAGGTAAGGAACGAGGATCTGCTCCACAGAGTCGGCGAGGTAAGGCATATATGGAAAACATTGACAAGAAAAAGGGACAGATGAGAGAACATCTGTTAAGATACCAAGAAATAATTTCCATGGTGTTAGAGGGAGTTGTAGAGGGAAAAAACTGTAGAGGAAGCAAGAGATTGGAATATATCCAAGAAATAATTGAGGTTATAGGGTGTGTAGTAACCAAAACCAACTGCGGGCACGCCTTGGGCTGCGGATCGGAGCCGCCAGGTGGGGAAGCAGCCGGCGGTGGAGCACGCACCACCGGGCAAACACAGGACAAGTCGGACGACAGACCAACGACAACTGACCACGACCGACTATGAGCGACACAACATGGAAGAGATAAACAACGGAGGCTTGTGGAAACCACAACACCAAAACACCAAACGTAAATCCACTCGGAACCAGAGCCAGGCAAATGTCAACAACGAGCAACGACCAGAATGCAGTACCGCCGAGATAGAAACGAAATCCAGAGCGAGTACCAGACTGACTGGACTAGGTTTTTTTTTCTTTTTCTTTATTGTGATTTCATGCCCCTGCCCCATATGGGCAGGGGAGGGCTGTCAGCGGCACAATCCGCCGCTCTTCAGCCGAGTGACACGACAACTAAAACAAGAATAAAATAATACATACATAAGGAGATAAAAAAGGGGAACATAAAACAGAGTAAGGGGAGAAAATGGAGGTAAAAATACACTGACATGTATTTGTTCATTGGGGACAGTTAAAAAAGGCACCAGAAAGTTAAAAAAACAGTTGGCGAACCTTAAAACACAGATAAGACACTGGATGCGTATGCACAGGTTAAAAGTTGGCCACAGTATTAAAAACACTCCGAAACAACACACTTAAAACCCACTTGGAGCACACACGACGAAGAATAAAACTACCAAGTGGGACCTGCCAAGGGAAAGGTCAGAGAGGATGGAAAAGGAGGGGAGAGCATGGGGCAGCTGGGGAAGCGGCGGGATGAAGAGAGGAGGGGCAACCGTGGGCACACGAAGAGGCAGGAGACACATGGGGAGGGAGAGGAAAAGGGAAGACAGGGCAGGAGGGAGCGCAGAGACACTGAAAGAAGGCACAAGAGATGGAGGGCGAGTAGGAGGGGAAATCCGCTCAGAAGGTGGGAGGGGGAGGAGAGGGAGCCCTGAAGAGGAGGCAGGAAGAGGGGGTTAGAGTTGGTAGGAATGGTAGATGTCAGGGCGAAGCTCATCATCTGGGAGGGGTAGATGGTGGAAGTTGTGTTGGGAAAGGAGATGGAGGGTGTGGAGATGGAGAGAGGGAGGGACACAACTGTAAAGGCGCGGCAATTGGGTGGGAGTGGAGAGGAAGGGAGACACGACTGGACTAGGGCAGAGCGGGTCCCTATATACGAAACCGGAGGGAGCGGCTATTGGCCGCTGTCTGCACGTGGCGTAGCGGTGGCACCCTCGCTGCGCGAGAGCCGCTGCGCGGAAGAGCCGCCGCGGAGGCGGAGCCCTCTATGGGCTGACCACGTCCATTTGTTCTGGCGCGTGTTCGACTTCCGCGGCGTGAGGTACTAGAGGGTGCAAGTCCTACTGTGGAATGAAGAGGTTGGCACACAACAGGAATTCGTTGTGGGCCGCATGAAACAAGTCAGAAGGCTGATGTGAAAAAAAAAATAAAATAATAATAATAAGAAAGAATGAAAGAAAATGGGCACTGGCCAGAGGCGCATAGAGGGAGAGGGAAAAGAGTACATGAACTACGGCAGGGTGATTGGCGCTGTGGAAAGGGAGATGGGGAGGAGAGCAGTTACGTTAAGGCTGACAACGTGTGTTTCATCATTATGGTTACCAGCTAAGGTAGAAATGTCACGCGGAAGTCATTCTAAAGTTATTCTAAAGACTCTCTTGTTCATATGTGATTCTTAGTTGTAGCAATGAATATGAAATTACAAGAACATGTCTAAAAGTCAAGTAGGCAGAGGATGGCAGAATTGAGAAGTGACATGGCGTGTATCGAATTCTTCTATCAAACAGAACAATGCTGGCTAGGTTCACTAAACGTTTTACAAACTGTGTCCTTCCTGCGCATTGGTTCCAAAACGATACGTACTTTTCTTGGAAGGTTAACGAAGAATTTTTTTTCGCACCATGAGAAAATATGAATGCTACCTTACTTCAGTCACATTTTTAAATTCAGATTCACCTTATGAAAGTTGTGCAAAATAACAAAATTAATACAATGATTGAAATGAGGCATTCAAGAATTTAAATTAAACTTGAGAAAGGAATTATATTTAAAACGAAATCAAACGAATAAAAATAGAGACCACTATCATTTTGATAAGCATTAAAAAAATTTATACTTCTGAAAGTACTGAACATGCTTACAAGACTTGATTAGTAGTCATTAAGCTATGGTGCTACGGGATAAACTCATGTTATTTTTATTGGTTTAGTGTCTCATGAGAAATTATTTTCGTCACATTTTCACAGACGAGGGTACACTAGTGTGGATAGCTACTCGGTGTGATAACTGGCATCCAATCCTATACGCTCTGTTGATGTTATCAAAATGTGAGTCCTATCCCCCGTGTCTCTGTGGCAAATTAATCGCTACCGAACTGTATTTGGAAGTAAATGAATTATAAAAAATGGTTCAAATGGCTCTGAGCACTATGCGACTTAACTTCTGAGGTCATCAGTCGCCTAGAACTTAGAACTAATTAAACCTAACTAACCTAAGGACATCACACACATCCATGCCCGAGGCAGGATTCGAACCTGCGACCGTAGCGGTCGCTCGGTTCCAGACTGTAGCGCCTAGGACAGCACGGCCACTCCGGCCGGCAAATGAATTATAAGGTCAACATTTTGTCATCTGGTCAAATACCGATAGTTGACACCAACGTTGTTATGTCGTTGCACATAGAATGGACAAATTTCACAGTCACTAAATAAAATTATGTTCCACTCGCTACTACTGTTGTTAAGCAGTAGTATTGTATCCTATTAGTTCATAGTAAACAACAAAAAAAAAAACAATGACAGAAAAGAATGCAGAAAATACGAAACTACAACATGTTATACAACAACAGTTTGCCAACAAGAAACTAACCTTCACTCTAGATGGCTCGTATCAGAAGTACCACAAGAAAATAAAATACCCTGTAGAATGAATTAATGATGGTAATAATAGACCTCCAAAATAAATACAGTATCTGTACGATTTATTATGAATATGTAATTTCCCTGTACGATTCGAGATTTGGTCAATTTACGTCACATAGTGCAAGGCGTGGTCACCGTTCACTTTTTGAAGTTAGCTAAACTAGTTATTAGTCACTTTAGACACAAACATCTTCCCATTGTGCGGTAGGCAGAATACCTTTCATATCTAACTGGTAGATTTTATTACACCCATACATGGGGTCCCCTAATGCGTGGGGCCCATAGCACTTGCTAACTCTTGCTGTGTGGATAATCTAGCACTGGATCCTTGTACACATCATGAAACTTGAATCTCTTCCTTCACATTTCTTGAACAGATATGAGTCTTAATCAACATAAGGTCTCCCATTTCATATTTAATTCTCCGTGTTATTCCATCTATTATGACATCCCTTCCTTTACTAAGCATTCCTACCTAACCGTTTTATAGCCAACTCTGTCATAACACGCTATATTCAATGTGTGGCTGGAAAACCACTCAAAATCTCCGAAAATATACTTTAAGGTACCTGGTTAAGCAAATTTCACTTCGTGCGAATCCTGTTGTTGTCTGTTGCATGTTGTTCATCACTCCTTTTCCTCTACTGTGTTTGTTGTGCCAATATGTTCGACACATGCCGTTCGCTTCCCTCATAATTCTCCAGATTCTCCAGATAGATACTTAGCTATTGAGATTTGTCCATTGTAGTTCCTCTTCAGCATATCTTTCCCGTCTCTTGAAATAAACTGTGGTTCATCGGCTGTCAGAATTTGTTTAAGATTGTGTATGTTTGTGAAGTAAGTGTTCTCCATTGTTGCCGACATAAAATTGCTTTTCCTATTCTCATTGGATAGAACTTCACATACTTCGACCACACCTTTAGTGCTAGCAAGAGTTGTGTGAAATTGCCATGGGATTTCGGTAGGGGATGGTTGGTTGGTTGGTTGTTTGGGGAAGGAGACCAGACAGCATGGTCATCGGTCTCATCGGATTAGGGAAGGATGGGGAAGGACGTCGGCCGTGCCCTTTCAGAGGAACCATCCCGGCATTTGCCTGGAGTGATTTAGGGAAATCACGGAAAACCCAAATCAGGATGGCCGGACGCGGGACTGAACCGTCGGCCTCCCGAATGCGAGTCCAGTGTCTAACCACTGTGCCACCTCGCTCGGTTCGGTAGGGGACGAAGTAAACTGATGGTCGTGGTATTCTTGATGCCTTTTGGTATTACAGTGTTCGTAAGTCCTTGGTATCTGACACTGATTGTCTTCAGCTTCTGACACACAGCACATGTCTGGAGTATTTTTCAAAATTTTTTATTTACTCCTATCCGTGCTCTTCTAAACATCTGTCTGTGCCAAAACAGGCATTACCGAAATACTTAAACCACACCAGATTCTGAATTGCGTGTTCTGCGGTACACAGTCTCCAATCCTGCAAAGAGTCATTCACAAGCCGATAAAGAGTGTTTTGGTGAATCAAGTAGTATTTTCTCATTCAACTGCACAATTGTACTTCACGGTAACACTTTTCAGTGCCAGTTTCTCATTTTGCTCTATTAAAAAATTTTTTAATGCATTTGTCACATATGATTCATATCATAGGCCTTTTAGCAAATTAATGCTCATTTTCTTTCCTCTTGGACTGTTTACCCTGAAATCTTCTGTAACCAGTGGCAACCTTGTGAGTGCATCTCGAATGGTGTTTTGTTTTCCATGTTGACAAATAAGACTGAACTGGTATTCTTGCATTGTATATGCCTAGCTAATGAGTCAGCTGTGATGTAATTTCCTTTCTAGCAGAAAGGACAAGGTTTACTACCACTCCCAGTTAGTCAGAGCTCTGTTCGCAAGTTCGATGGTATTTGTGGTGTTAGATCAGCCTCATCCACTTGGTACAGGTGTACAACCAGTCGTAAATTATGACTGTGACAGACTAAGTAGAACTTATTATTCAAGTCTTGATGTGAAGATAATAGCAGAATTCACAATTGTCACTTCTTCCAACGGCATTGGCATTCGTCAGTTCATTGCAATAACACCTTCTTTTCTAGTAAGTTCTACAGATGTGGGTTGTTAATGACAACCAATGAACTTCCTATAACATCCAAATAACCCAAGATACCCTCTAAGCTGCTATTTACAATGAACCGTGGGAAAATCCTTAACTGCTAGCAATTCTGCGTCATCCAATTTGGTTTCCTGTTCGTTGATAACATGTACCAGAGGCTTAGTCCACCCCCATAGCTGAATGGTCAGCGTGTCTGACTGCCATTCCGTGGGCCTGGGTTTGATTCCCAGCCGGCTCAGAGATATCTCTGTTTGCGGACTAGGCGCTGTGTTATCGTCATCATCATACCCTCATCATCGTTGTGCAAGTTACCCAATGTGGCGTCAACTGAAAAGATTTGTTAATCGGCTGACCAGGTTCCCAGGTGGGGATACCCAGCCATCAATGCCATGCAGTCATTTCATTTCAGAGACTTAATTTTACCCTTTCTAAATTCCAACTTCAATAAATTTTCTCTTACAGCTGCCTCTTTAAAAGCCACGAGCTCCTCTTGAATTATCTTCACATGTTTTTCACAAATTGGGTTTGCAATTAAAATATAGTGAACATACATGGTCATCTTTCTAATTAACTGTTCAATGAGAACCTTGTCCAATGACCTTTCACTGGGCATGCATTCAGTGTGATTCTGACACCACCATTTCGCTTGTCTACGACAAAATACATCTGATCGACTGTACTCGTATCTTATGAAGCTCCTTTGACCCTGTGATTGTGGCATCGCTTATGGCCCCACAAGAAATGGTTTACCCTCTCTCAGCTGCCACTTACATTCTGCCATCTCTATTACTCCTGCTTATGCCTTCACGGGATCCGGTTTCGTTGCCAATGGATTTGAGTTTCTGCTCAACTACAAGTTCAAGATCTCCTATATCTGTGTTACCTTTTCATCTCCACTGCTTCTTGCATATTGCTGCAGAGTCTGCCGTATGGTACTCTGTGGTGGTAATTGCAGATCAGATGAACAATATAACTTAGACATTCCTACCACTTCAGTAACATTAATTCTCCCTTTAAAGTCAATAACGCCTTCCTTTTCTGCTTCTACACAACCTCTTCCAACATATTGATGAACTTTCTGCTCCATTTACTACTCATCGCCTAAGATTAAGAATAACGTTAACCCTGACACCGCCAGCCAGTGTGGCCGAGCGGTTCTAGGCGCTTCAGTCTGGAACCGCGCGACAACTACGGTCGCAGGTTCGAATCCTGCCTCGGGCATGGATGTGTGTGATATCCTTAGGTTAGTTAGGTTTAAGTAGTTCTACGTTCTAGAGGACTGATGACCTCAGATGTTAAGTCCCATAGTGCTCAGAGCCGTTTTGAACCCTGACATCACACGTTCCGATAGACCATAAACTTCAACATACATCCTCATTGTCACTAAGATTTGCTCTTTAACTACCTTTCGTTTCTGCACCCACAACACTTGTAATACATGTTCCATGCACTGGTAAGTTTGGCACCGTCCATCCCTGCTCTAACCATTTCGTATACAGCTTCCGCGACATCGCATTGACTTGACTACCTGAGTCGATCAACCAAAACATTTTTCCGAGTTCCTAATACATCCACTTCTGCTATAGTATACGTAGTCTCAGCAGACTCTTCGCTATTTTCCGGCATCAAATCGTCAATCAGTTCGGTTCTATCTTCTGCAATGACATAACCACTGGTCCTGCGTCATCTGTTTCTGACCGGACTGCATCAGGAAACGCACCTAGTTTTTCTCGCGTTCATCACGCCGTTGGATGCAAGGATCGTTATTTTCTTACCGTTTACTATCACCTGGCTCTAATTGCTGTATCGTCATGCGATCCGAATTGTGGCGCTGTGCGCGGTAGCCTCCATGATCTCGGAAACTTCGTTCAAATCTTCTGTCGTCTTTTCGATTCCAACTCTGGTTAGTATATCCTTAGTCATTATGCGATCGTGTACCAATGTCTCTGTTGACGTTTCCCGAAGGCCCTCTATGGTATTCCGATTTTTGGCTTTCTTGTTCGTTCAACGCATCTACGTATCAGAAATCTGACTTTATCACTTCAACATCGTCCTTGGCGATTGGCAGTCATTTTTCCTGAACTGCTGCCGGCAGTTTACGTACGATCAAAGACACTGTTGCCTACATCTTGATTGATTGATTCAAGCGTAGGTTCCTCTCATAATAAACATCGAGAAACTTCTTTGTATTTCCGTCGCCTCCTCTATCAACTCTTCTGCTTTGTGAACTATAACTCTTTATCCAACTTTCTTCTTGCCTTCCTTCAAGGTTCACCAGAAATATTTCGACATATGCCTAAAAACGTGTTGGGACTGATTAAGAACATCTCAATGTTCAGTGGATTGCGAACACAAAATGTGGCAGGAATACGGACGGGTAATACGGCAGTTTCGGATCAGGGACCTGCTGTAAACACGCCAGTGAGATATGTGGGCGACGAAGGTAGAGCCGAAATCCCAGGTGAGCAATTGCGTATTCGGCGGTCGGGCTGGCTCCCGAACCGCCAATAATTCTCGGATAAGAAGTTAGCTGCCGAGGTGTGCTGAGAACGGCGCCCCGGAGACTAATTAGCCTAACAGTCTTACTTCTGCTAATTTCCCTTAGCAGAGTTTCTAACTCATTAGCTGCTCCGCTGCGGGCCACTGGTTTGATTACAGCTCGCGCGAGCTGGTGGCCTTTGTTTGAGCGCGTCGAAACACACTCCGAATTACGCGGCCGCGTCTGCATCTAAAGGGGCCGTACATCTCAACTAGTGCCGAATTTATAGCGCCGCTTTGTACGCACTCGCACTTCCTTCCACCGGCAGCAAGTGGGAGGCGGGAGGGGAGTGCGTACGCAGTGTAAGCACCTGCAAAATGAGACAAACGTGCGCGGCACGGTGATATTAATCTCAGCACGGAACCGCGGACTCTAGAATGTGGCTGATTACCGTACTCCGACTTGCCGTACTGACCAAGATGAATTTTCAGCTAGCAGAAGCAGTGCGAATAATTTCTGAAGCTTTCAAAACGCATTATTCCAACAACAAAACTTCGCAGACTGTTCAAGGAATTTTGCTGGGTGTTTTAGCAACCTGAAGCTGAGGTCTGCCGTGGCCCATTACAAGGTAATAATATAGAGAAGGAGAAGGCTATCAAGAGAGTTGAATGAAAACAATCACAAAAAACAGGTAATTGGAGTACATGGCAAAGAAGATATGGAAGTGAAAACAATGGATCAAACTGAACACCTTGCTTGTGAGGAGAAGAAAAGAGTCTTGGTCGCGACGTTGGGATTATTGTTTATTTATCAACCATGACTCTCGTTTCGCCTGATTCAAGATAACCTGAGAATAGCCGATAAGGATTGTTAAAGGACTGATGGATGTCGATGATTAAACATTCGAAAACTAGATTTCCCTCTTCGTGTGCAAGATAAATAACTGATATGTAATCCCGACGTGTATTAAAGCATAACATGACGAGGACAGTTTATTTATGCTGACGTTTTATCGTCGATATGTTTCATCAGCTTAACATTTATAAGTCAATCTGAAGACTGCTTGACTGAGGCGAAACACGCATCACTGATGAGTAAATAAACAGTAATTTCATCAATGCAACCAAGTCTATTTTCTTCTCTTCATTCTACATACTGGTTGCGTTCTTAGCACAGTACAGATATTTAGGAAGCCACCTGATATCTGGGCGGGTGAAAAAGAGAAGCGAGAATCACAGTAGCAAACTAAGCTTTTCAATAAAAGAGATGCTTATTATGCAGAAAACTAGGGTTTTCAGTTGAGAGAAGGTTGGTTATATGCTTTGTGTGGAGTATTTACCCGAACTAATGTGAAAGCTAGACATTGAATAAGAGAGAAAGAGGCAAAATTAAAGTAGTCGAGTTGTGGGTTTGGAGGAAAACCGGGAAAATGAAATGGGTATATACAATGATGAACACTGAAGTGCTGGAAGGGGTAAAGGAACAAAGAAACCTCCAAGAATTGGTTAAGAAAAAAAAAGCAGACTCGGAGGGACGTACAGAGTGACTCCGTGGTGGCGTTACAAGCTTTTATGATTGGTGGAGAAGGATAATCTATGAACCTGAGGTAAGGAATCCTGGTCCAGGAACGACCGGGCCGAAAGTAATAAGCAAATCTCGTTCTGATACCTCTGATAGTGGACGTCTTCTATTGAAACTTTGCTTTCCGTATCTTGATGTTTTGTGAGGAGGTAGCATGGACTAAAACTAGGAACGAATTCTGGTGAAAATGGGCTCCAAAATTAATACCTTAAGAGCTATGAGCAATTGTTCATTTTACAGTAGCAGAGATTAACGACTACTCATTGCTCTTAACATATGCAGTTTAGAGCCCAAGTCTGGTGGACATTTTGTTCTTGTTTTGCCCCATACTAACTCCTAAGAAAATATGGGATGCAAAGAACTTGCCATAAAAGAAGTTCACCGTCACGGATATGAGAATGATTTTTGCTAACAATTTTCGACTCTGTCTGTTCTGGACGAGGGTCCGTTGCCTTAAATTGATACATTTACCTTTCTAAATCATCCCCGACTGTTTGTAACATCATCACGGAATCACCCTGTATTCTGCGATGAAAAGAATTTTAGGAGCAGTGGAAGGACAGGCGAAAATACAAGAATCAAATTGCTTGATAAAGACCGGAAGACACCAAATCGCGAATTAGTTGGGCCGGTAAAATATCAAATGAGGACAGCAATGGCGGCAGGAAGTTGCCAACAGGCAGGAAATCTTACGATTATGATGATGACTGGAATTACAATTTATTTGGCTTTTAGCCGAATTGTATTTGTTTCAGTGAAACTCTCTTCACGAAAGTGACAGAGCCTGTAATACGCATCGAAAAGTACAGAACAAAACAACTCCCAGACGAAAAACGTGCACTTGTTGTCATTGTTGGGGCATCGCAGCGTAATGCTTTGCGCTGCTCTCGCACACGAAATGAATATCGAACAACTCATCAGTATTGATTCATTGTAATAAATTTTTGCTGGGAGACCCAGATGGTTAGCTTCAGCCGCCCAATTGGAAATATTTTCATAGAATTCCTTCTTTGCTTCAGGATGTGTGATAGTTGTGTATTAAATGTATTTGTTAATTTTAGGTCACCATAATAAGTGTGTGTAGTGTGATATTGTGTTTCTATTTAATGGTGATGAGAAGAGAAGGCGAAACCCTGTGTCAGCGCATAGCCTACTCCTCTAGAATAGCGCAAAGGGGCCACCGTCCTCACGCACACATCACGTGGAGGAATCACCACTAGTAGAGTAACACACTTCTTGAGACACTGAGGAGGAATCTGAAATTTAATCCGGAACACTGAGCAAAGTCTGGTGATCAGGAAATTGGAACCACTATCTCTCCTCCTATTGACGACCACTGAAAATCGCTTGCTACCATCTATTGTAAAACGAACCAGCATCAGCATGTGACTTGCAAGTTTGTGAAGATCATATAGATTTTAGCCACCTTGACCCTGTTTATATCCGAGTTGTGCGCTGCTTCAAAGTCGTGCGTTAGGGACATCTGCTACGGAGGCAAGTTCCTCATCAGCAAAACTACCCATAAAACGGTGCACCGTTGTTAACGTACTTCTAACACCGCTGGGCGAACAAACCTGAGGCAGAACCAAGCAGTATTGAATGCAAACTTGAGGCAGTAGATTCTTTTTATCACTCTATAGCCTGTTACTTATTATTTAAATATTCACACTCAGTTATTACTGTCAACAGCCAGTTGTTGTCCCTATACATTGGCTTCTATTCACATAAAATACTCAAAGGCAGCACAGTACTTCCGACCACCACAAAGTTTACAGCTGTTAATGAAGACTAGACCTATCGCCAAGGCTAGCTACACTAGCTGAACCTTTAGTCATTATGGACTGGAGGCATGCACTGATTCGGTTGCAAAAAAGTTTGGAAATTTGAGGTAAGGTCTTATGGGACCAAAGTGATGAGGTCATCGGTCCCTAAGTTTACACGCTATTTAATCTAACTTAAACTAACTTACGCTAAGGAAGACACACACACACCCCCATGCCCGAGGGAGGACTCGAACCTGCGGAGCTGCGCCGACCGTGACAGGACGCCTCAGACCGCGCGGCTACCCCGCGCTGCGATTCGATTGGGAATGATGTCGTAAAGCCATTGTATCTTCTCCTGAGGCACACTGCCCTACAACTGTTGTATCTCATCTTTGATATCTCGGATACTGGCACTGTGACAGAATTTTTCTCGCTGCTGCACACACATGTTCCATTGGGTACAAACCGGTGGATTTTACTGGCCATGGGAGTAACACAATCAGTTTATAGAGACACGTGTCATGTATTTACGAGTACTCCTGTTGACAAATGACACCACGATGCTGTTTTTGAGAGCTAATAAATGATAAATGAGGGCACAATATGTACATAATGGAACCAATGTGCTACCAGAATCCTCTCGATCACTAAAAGTACAGATGTGAAGTCATATCAACAGCTCCTCACATTCTGACAGCAGGATTTACACCGCCCTTCACTTCACTTCATTCTATGAGCAATGGATAACTATGATGAGCACTTCCAGAATACTCGTTAGGCATGTTGGGAGAAGGAAGCTGATATCACGAGCAGCGCAATATTTTATGTTTCGTCATGAAACTTCCCTTAAGTTAGGGTACATCTAGACGCACATTTTATACTTGTACTTTCGGTACTCAGACAGTACAGATATGTTAGAGAGACTATGGGTTACTACGATGGGCATTCAATAACTATTTTATTTCTGAAAGCAGGTTGGTTTTATTCAGGATTCTAATACTCTATATTATTCCTCACTCTTTTGGCTATAAAACTGATTTTCTCAACACAATCTCCGCTCAAAGCGACGGCCCTTCGTCACCTTACTGGGAGGGCCTGTATGCCCTCAGGTTACCACTCTAAGGGTCGACGTCGGAGCCAACGTCTCGCTGCATCAGTAAACTCCACATCATACACGTACTGCTTCCAGTGGAGTGCATCTTTCATAGGTCCATACAGACGGAATTCGGAAGGTGCGCCGGCCGCTGTGGCCGAGCGGTACTAGGCGCTTCAGTCCGGAACCGCGCTGCTGCTACGGTCGCAGGTTCGAATCCTGCCTCGGGCATGGATGTGTGTGATGTCCTTAGGTTAGTTAGGTTTAAGTAGTTCTTTGTCAAGGGGACTGATGATCTCAGATGTTAAGTCGCATAGTGAAACTTCCTGGCAGATTAAAACGGTGTGCCCGACCGAGACTCGAACTCGGGACCTTTGCCTTTCGCGGGCAAGTGCTCTACCAACTGAACTACCGAAGCACGACTCACGCCCAGGACTCACAGGTTTACTTCTGCCAGTACCTCGTCTCCTACCTTCCAAACTTTACAGAAGCTCTCCTCCTTTCAGGAGTGCTAGTTCTGCAAGGTTCGCAGGAGAGCTTCTGTAAAGTTTGGAAGGTAGGAGACGAGGTACTGGCAGAAGTAAAGCTGTGAGGACCGGGCGTGAGTCGTGCTTCGGTAGCTCAGATGGTAGAGCACTTGCCCGCGAAAGGAAAAGTTCCCGAGTTAGAGTCTCGGTCGGGCACACAGTTTTAATCTGCCAGGAAGTTTCATATCAGCGCACACTCCGCTGCAGAGTGAAAATCTCATTCTGGAAGTCGCATAGTGCTTAGAGCCATTTGAACCATTTTTCGGAAGGTGCGAGATCCGAGCTGTATGGTAGATCAGGCAGATTCACGCGACGCGATGGTTACAGACGCCTCGCCTCACCGCACTTGTGTTTACTGCCAAGTCTCCGTGAATATCTGCAATGCTCTGGTTTTCCGCCAAAAGACAGCTCTCTTCTTGGAACGCACGTCTGTTACATAGGGCATTCTGAAGGTTATGCGTAGCTCCGCCACCCATCGGAACTTCAAGAAATTATAGGTCCTCCTCGATGTCCCACAACAAATTTTGCATTCTTTCATCCGAAATTGGCCGAGAAAAAAATTGTTGCCTTACTCACTGCACACTCCTCGTAGTTAGTACAAATGTATATCAAATGTAATCTTTACGATACATCTCGATCTAATAGGGCTCGCATTTCATTCATGGCCGACCTCAATGATTCAAATGGTTCTGACCAGTATGGGACTTAACTTCTGGGGTCATCAGTCCCCTAGAACTTAGAACTACTTAAACCTAACTAACCTAAAGACATCACACACACCCATGCTGGAGGCAGGATTCGAACCTGCGACCGTAGCGGTCGCGCGGTTCCAGACTGTAGCGCCGACCTCAATCAAAATACACTACTGCTGCAGCACACTAAATATTATACGGGTTGTTCAAAAAGTCTCTCCGCAGTGCCATATGGTTGTTAGCCACGCGTGCCGATTTATTGTTCGCCTGCCTGGGTTACTTCCCTTCAAATGGACTCTCCCAACATTCCACTGATTCGTTTCTCAGCCAGCGTCAGTAGTATCGTTAGTGTGTGTCATTACTTGTTGACGTGAACGTTTAAGTTTAGTTCCTTTTTTCTTTTGTTTTGATTTTATCACTGTTAAAATGCTAACCATTGAAGAACGTGTATAATTAGCGAACAAGTGTTCAAAGCTGGCGGTAAATACACAGTGTCAGTTCGTCAAACATTAAATTCAGTTTTCCCAGAGACAGCACTCCCACATCGTGATACTGTGCGAGATTTGATTAACAAATTTCGTTGTACGGGTTCAGTGACAGATGCGCCGAGAAGTGGTCGTACACAGCTGTAAGGAAAAGATTAGAACTTTTCCCATACATAGTGATAGCCGTGCAAGAACTGAAAAATACTAATCATGGCAAGAGACTGCATTATTGTCAATGGCTCAAAAATTTCGTTCAACAAAATGGAAGGGATATTATTAATGAAACGTTTATCACTGATGAGGCGTGGTTTCATTCATCCGGGTATATGAACTCGCTAAATTCTCGTCTGTGGAGTACTGCAAATCCTTTGTGTATTCATGAGGAACCACTTCATTCTCTGAAAATAGGAGTTTGAATTGCAATTTGCAGACGTCGGAGTGTGGGTCCTATATTTTTCAACGAAACAATAAACGCACAACGATACTGCAGTGATATCCTGTATCCATTCATAGGAGAACCTGTGTTAAGTGAAATACTGAACAGTCATTTTCAACAAGATGGTGCAACCGCGGTTACAGCTCGCGTTTCAATGTCACTGCTTGCTGATGTTTTTGGTGATCGCATAATTCCACAGGGATCTGGCCTCTACTATCGCCTGAGCTAACACCACCTGACTGTTACCAAAGTCATGGAAGACTCCTCTCATTCCTCTAAGAGCATGAACACTCTGTTACATTATATTGATATTCATCTTTCGACATCTAGTGAGGATTCTAGTCTTCGTCAAGAGCTATCGGGTCAGCACCCTCTATAGAACTAAATGCACAGATTCCCTCCACCGACTATCAGTCACAGTAACTTCAACTTCCTGCAACATAACCTCATAAGTTAAAGCATCATCCCCATTTACCCACCGAGCGAGGTGGCGCAGTGGTTAGCACACTGGACTCGCATTCGGGAGGATGACGGTTCAATCCCGCGTCCGGCCATCCTGATTTAGGTTTTCCGTGATTTCCCTAAATCGCTCCAGGCAAATGCCGGGATGGTTCCTCTGAAAGGGCACGGCCGACTTCCTTCCCTGTCCTTCCCTAATCCGATGAGACCGATGACCTCGCTGTTTGGTCTCTTTCCCCAAAACCAACCAACCAACCAACCCATTTACCCCTGGCAATATCACACCTTACTTCACCAACATAACAGATATTTCTTTTGAAAGTAATGAGCTCATACCAAAGACCTTTTCATCGACATCCACTGCCCATTTACTTATTATGTCAACCACATTACTATTGCTGTTGCTACTGCATCGTACTCCATCGAAATTCTACGCAAACTCGATCTCTACCATGCGAGCTAACACCCCAAAGAAGTTCGGGCTCACATGCGGTTCCTCTTCGTCGAAATCTCTTGGCTCAAACTCGTCTAGGGGTTGAACTGCAAGTGTCGCATTATAGGCCCAAAAGTAGACACTTGTGACCCTTTGGTCGAATTGTCTGGCTGATGGCAAGTTTGCGAAATTGTATGAAACAAAGTTAATGTAACATAACAACAGTAATAATAATATAGGGAACTAAATTAACGACCCATAAATGATGTAGGCCACACAGTTGCTACTTGGTTAGAATAATGTTTATTCACAAATTAAACTAATAGCTGAAGTGGTCGTATTAAGAATTACTGTTACACTGGAGTACTTATCCATTTGACACAGTTCGATCATTCACAGTCTCATATCGAAATACAAATTAACTTCGCGAAAAGTTAGAGTTCTCACCAGGCACCTGGCTGCTCACCGCTCAGAGACTAACAAGGGGTGTGCCATGGTTGGAAAATGAAATTCGGAGTGGGACGGCGCGTGTTTGCAGCTCTACCGCATAGAGTTAAAATGCCCAGCCATACCGTCAGATGGGCAGCCATTCACGAGAAAAACGCTCCGAAACTTTCAGTCCTACAGTATATAATACCCATGCGTCCGCTCACTGAACCGAATGGCGCGGTGGCCGATGCAATATTGGTAACAACTCGTGCTTCTTATTTTCAAAGTATATATTTGCTTTTCCTTATTGAGAAAAAAATACAATGACGTTCAAATTGAAAACTTTTGTTCTTTCAACATTTTCAACTTTTCCAACCAAATTACTTCCTTAAAATATTCGTTCGTGTTTGTATAGTGACAAAATTTCATTTCTATCATGAACATTATACATAACATCCGTCGAACAGGAGTGTACGGCTTCTGTCCGACTAGTTCAGGTACACGAAGCCATATGTTGGGAACAAAAGGTTTCTCCTCATCGTCGACTCCTGGGGAGGGCAAACACAACCACAACTGTATGACGAGGTTTTCCAGGACGACGCACAACATCCCACCTATACCCTCATAAGTTATTCCACCGAAGTGTACACCACTAGTGCAGCCCTGTGATGTTTATTTTTACAGACAGGTGAAAAATCCATTAAATGCCTGCAAAATTGCTCCACGTTAATTGAACAGGAACGAGAGATCAATTCACGAGAAGATTGTATTAAAATTCACTCGATCGTTCACCATCAGTTATCATCTCCTGTTTTCACAATATCATCCAATACGCATGGCTCGCGTCGAATCTAACCGCAGAAAGACACATCTTTAAAAATGTTAACGAGATCTGCTTTTCGACAGATATCCTCAAAACTTGCTGCTCGTGTAAAAAATCGTCATTCATTCGATGCGCAAATTGTTCAAATATCTTTTGATTCGAGCGTTTTTATGACTGTAATTTCGGAATCCAGCGAATAAACATATCATTATTCATAGTCTTCACAATATGAACATTATTCTCCCATGCACACAGTTTTCAATATACAATACGAACGAATATTTGAAGGAAATAATTTGGTTGGAAAAGCTGAAAATGTTTAAAGAACAAAAGTTTTCAATTTGAACATCATTATATTTTTATTCAACAAGGAAAAGCAAATAGATATTTGAAAATACGAAGCACGAATTGTTACCAATATTGCATCGGCCACCGTGCCACTCGGTTCAGTGAGCGGACGCATTGGTATTACATATTGTAGGGCTGAAAGTTTCATAGCGTTTTTCTCGTGAATGGCTGGCCATCTGGCCGTATGGCTGGGGCATTGCAACACTATGAGGTAGTGCTGCAAACACGCGCCGTCCCACTCCGAACTTCATTTCCCAACCCTGGCACTCCCCTTGTAAGTCCCGCGATACCACACAACGCGAAATTTTCTAAGTCGTTTCACTTCCTAACTGCCTAAAGATGGACTGTCCGCTTTTGTATCTCAATCCGAACTGCGCCCTTTGGTGTCTCCAGCAGAGTTGTCCACTTTCGCGTCTGCATCAGCACTCCTTTTGGCCGTCCCCGGCCGCGTTTTCCGCGCGCCAAATATCCTCGCTCAACAGACTGGTGCAATTCCCTTTCCTGAAGCCGTCCATCTGATTGGCTACAGATTATTCTACATTATTTTACACTTTAGCATATTTAAATAATCAAAACTTGACCACCTTCACGTTCTAAATAAAGTAACAATAATATCCATTACATAATAAACGTTAAATTCTTTTGCCTAAAACCAATACATTTTCCTTCTTAACTCAATGTTACGGCCAGTAGCCTTGCACCCATGTGCTTTCTTATAAATAAATAAAGAAAAAAAGTAACTATTATGAACTAAACTTTACAACAAATATTCTATTACCTAATTATTCAATAAGGTGTCATGCTGCCATCGTGCATTCTCTTTTGTGTGGAGGAAATGATGACCTGATGCTTAACTGAAAATACAGATACATTAAGTTTACTATATCTTTTAAACAGTTAAGTTACAGAGTTGATATTTACAACGTTTGTCATTTTAAAGATGTGCATCTACATGAAATATCGATCGTCAAGATCGACCAAAGCGTTCAGATTTTAGCATTCAGATCTATGTTACAAAATTTGTTAATTTCACTTTAACAGTTAATCCTAAACTATTACAAATATGATCAATGTTCAAGTTTTACTGGGATCACCGTGAAAATTTATGAAGGAGGTAGATTAAAATAACCGTGGCTTCATTCCCTGCATGACTACAGAATTGAAGTGTCCATAAATGTTTCCCTTTATGGCCACCCTTACGTCCGCCATATTTAACACTGCTGCATCTCCTTGGCCACAAACGGCTTCTACTGGGTTTTCCTATCACGTAGGTCCCTGTCTGTCTCACACACTACAGCGCTTAGGCCTCAATAGACAATAGACGCCTGTGTTTCCCCATCTCGTGGTGAATCTGCGCTCTTTGTGGCATGCGGTTCTGGACAACGGGGTTCGTTTCACACTTAATGAAGGATGACTCTTTCAGCTGTATGCTTAAATGCAAGCGACATGCTCGTTCACTCACAACCTCTCTGCCTCTCTGACGAAGAATTTTGCACCTGAATTATAGCCACACTACCTTTTATCTCGCCGGCCGGTGTGGTCGAGCGGTTCTAGGCGCTTCAGTCTGGAAACGCGCGTCCGCTACGGTCGCAGGTTCGAATCCTGCCTCGGGCATGGATGTGTGTGACGTCCTTAGTTTAGTTAGGTTTAATTAGTTCTAAGTTCTAGGGGACTGATGAACTCAGAAATTAAGTCCCATAGTGCTCAGAGCCATTTGAACCATTTGAACCTTTTATCTGCCCCTGAAATGAGTGACCCCATAGGCTCATTATCTAAATTAAAATTACGTTCCTTTGTCTGTAGCATGTTCTCCTTTCTGTTGTGCTGCTTACTACCCCACTAGAATTCCCTATCACCTGTAATGACGTACAACTCCAGTATCTGCGCATTCTTTGTCGTACACTTGTGCCCTTTAATGGTTTCTTCCCTCCTCTGCGTCCATTTTGTCGACGTTTTGCTATTCCATCTTCGAACCTAAGATGTGGCGCATTATGGGTTTCCGAATTCCTGTTTTTGTTCTCCGTTCTGTGAATAGTTGACGCTTGAAAACTTCGAACCCCATCGTGATTCCTATGTTGAAAATTGTTGTAATTATTAGCTCATTAAAAATCAATCTCCTTGTGCTGAAAAGTATTACTATTCTGGTTGCGATTGGGGTAGACATTTTTATGTAAACTTTGGTTCCCTTTTCTCGCCCTGTTATGAAAATTCTGTGGCTTGTATCTTACCGAATGCTGCGGTTCCTCTATAAGATTCGAAACTCGTCCTTCAAATTTGTTTGTTGCACAATATACCACCACCTTTCTAATGTTGTAGACTCAGTCAACACTCCCAGAGACCGAAATATGCGCATCACATTTCCCAATTTTGGCAAACTCATTTACCTCATTGATGGGCTACCGTTCTGTAACAGATATAATGAGCCTAGTGTTTTTAAAACACCTTCCGAACCTAGGGGAAAAGTATGCGTGGGTGACTAATATATAAATTTTTATTAGTGTTATAAATTTTTCAGTCTATGCAATAATCACCCACACTATCAGCTCATTTTTATCATTTTATTATTATTTTAAGTAAACAGATGAGGGGGGAAAATTAGATTAAAGAAAAGTAAAAAAAAGTTGAAACTTTTATGTTTACTTTAAAATTTATCAATGTTCAATAAAACAGATAACACATGCCAAGTCTGTCTCAAAGGTGGTGTCTCATTTACTGTTGCAAATTAATTTAAAATATGTTACGCAGAGGGGTTCAATTATCATAAAACAAGATTTTCAAGGAATAGGAAACAGAAACAATAGGAAACAGGATGGGATACCGCATTCAAACAAGCACACAAAGACAGTTAAAAAAAAAGAAGGAACTGAACCATAACCAATCCATTCTATTTATGCAAAGAAATTCCGATCCTAGCGTAGTCATGTTCCCATTGGATAACCACAGACTGGTACTGGAAGTTAGGACAAAGATGACGTGGTTCGATATAATCATAATCTAACCAAAATGCTCTATAAAATCTTTCTAGAAATTGTGAAGTAGGAAAATTTCTCGCGATAGCGATTAATTAAGTTTGAATACGCGAGATATTATGAAATAGAGTAGCTGAGGGCTAGTTTTGTTACTACAGCAAATGTTCCACGTGCACAAGTACATTTACAGAAAATATGTAATCCTACAACGAGTTTAATGAAGAAATCAAATCCAAACACATTACTTACAGAAAACTTCCAAACTGCGTTAATAACGCCGTAGTATTGACCTCATGGATCGTTAAACAATTTTACGAGCACGTGGTACTGTTACTACAAAACACACACCACGTGGGTTGAACAAAACGATAAATTATTAATTTGAAGAATTTCAACGAGAGAAAACCTTACAGTCATACGAAGACACACTTATACTCACATTCACACCAAAGAGCGATGATTTTAATCAGCATCATGTCTTAACGTGCTTCCACTTTCCTTTATTGGATTGAAAACAAAGCAACTATCGCAATAAACTCCGAAGTCAATACCGAAATCGCACTGCAACACACTTTAAAACAATATAAAAAGCATTTTCGATACCAATGTGTAAGAAAAGTTACAATGAAATGAATACCTCTAGCCGCATACAGGCGTTGATGTAAGTCAACGGGAACACATGAAAATGAGTGCCCCGACCGGGGCTCGAATCCGGGATCTCCTGCTTGCATGGCAGACGCTCTATGTATCTGAGCACTTTGAATATAGTGCGGGGCAATAAGTTGGGAATGTGGGTCCCATGGAAGGCGTGCCAGAGATAAGTCCCGGCAGTCGCACAATCCTCTGTGTCCTCGGTGGCTCAGACATGTTCGAAAGAACAGGTGCAATCTTCATATGTAAGAAAAGTAATTAATATTTCAGTTAGGCTTAATACTTAAGAATTTGATTGTGTGTCGGAATCACCAAACACGCACTTACCCGGCGATGTTATCACATGAGAAACTCCCCGCAGACTAAATAGCGTAGGGCCCGTCCGAGGGTATGCCACAGATGTAATAGGAAGTGACCAGAGAGGCGGCTTCCATTACCAACTTGACAAGGGACGGACAGAACCACACCAAGGAGACAAACTTCTTTGCTTACTCATCCGTTGGTACTCCTGTTCTCTAGCAGACAGAACTTCTCTGACCCCACCGAGCATGCAACTACAAATACACTCATTCATCCTTTCACAGCAGAAGGGAAGGAGATGACTATATCTTAAGAACATCATATAGACTACGTAAACGAGGCGGATGTGGGTTTCATAGGAAACTCTGTATGATAATAATTACATTAAAAGTGTGTTTGAAAGTGTAGTATGACAAGTTATTCGTGTTTATATGTCAATATAACATATGGTGTCACCGCAAGGTACCACTTGCTAGGTTGTAGGCTTCAAATCGGCCGCGGTCCGTCAGCACACATCGGACCCGCGAGTCGCCACTGTCGACGCTAGCAGACCGAGCACCGCCACTCGGCTGGTCTCCCGAGACAAGCTAGCGCACTGGCCAGTTCTACGGCCGACTTTAATACGAATGGTTCACTTGTTATAGCTTCAGAGATCTCATTTACAGAGACGCTAGTTAGCATAGCCTTCAGCTAAGTCAGGAGCTACTACCTAGCCAGGCGCCACATACAGTTTATGGTTCAAATGGCTTGAGCACTATGGGACTCAACTGCTGAGGTCATTAGTCCCCTAGAACTTAGAACTAGTTAAACCTAACTAACCTAAGGACATCACAAACATCCATGCCCGAGGCAGGATTCGAACCTGCGACCGTAGCGGTCTTGCGGTTCCAGACTGCAGCGCCTTTAACCGCACGGCCACTTCGGCCGGCTACAGTTTATGCATTGACAATTGATCTATATGTGTGAAGTAATCAGAATTATAAAGAAGTATTCGCAGTTCATTCTATAACTGCACTTGTAAATATTATTGTACAAAGCCATAATCGACGTTCACCGCTGATGCTGAATTAAAGCTAAGCATTTAATTGTTTTCCTGTCTACTAACTTTCTAATCATCTTAGATGTTCCAGATACATCCCGTCAAGTATAGTTCATTGATCCTCACGTTAGCCTACGTGCTCAACGTGTACAATTAATGACCACATCTCGTGATCAGAATAAGAGTCAAATTGTGTGACTCAGCCGGGTGAGCCTTTTTCCATGAGGCCCATAGTTCCGCCTCATACATAACATTCCACTGCCCAGTCTTCTCCCAGATAAGTTTAGAAATACCACAATAAATTTAAAGGTGTAAATGTATGACGTAAACAACAATAAATCGAGCAAATTACCATGAAAGGAATCTAACAGAGACCTTTCACACGGTCTGTAGAAAATTTTGTTTTCAAGCCACGTTTGTTTTGCCTCACCAAGATCTTATATAGAAAATACCGCTCCAATACTTCATTACCAGTAAACGAATCGTTCACTAGATTTGCCCAGCACTGAGCATCTCTTTCTGAATGCTGTCTTATGAATTTCATTTTCGCCTAATTTGACAGACCTGGCAGAAATACATCTTTACGAGCAACAATAAAACTTAAAAGACGGTACATCTCGACATATGTGAAACTTTTTACACTTTATGACCAAAGCCATGGCAGACCAACTAAGGTGGAGGCCTGATACACTGCTGAAGACAGTAACCACGCAGACACGTTTTCAATTCCTCGTTCGACTGCACCACTTCACCATTAATTCCCGCCTAAAAAATTTCTTTTCTGGTTACTATTTTAACCTGACATTCGACAATTTTTTTCCAGTAAACTAATGACTGCCTAGTTCGTCTCCTCTTCGAGCATACATTGCCATTGTTCACAGCCCTTTACACTCTTACTTAGCGTATCCCGCACCCCATCGTTATTTACCTCCATTGACGTCTCTACTGTATCGACTCTGCCGTCACTGACGTGGCCACTATCTTTCAAAATGTTTCCCATTTCCATTTTTTAATTTCGCAACTTTTGCTCTCCCATTCCCTCAGTATCAGATTTAACTGTGACACCCTCAGATTTTATGTTCCCAGTAACAGATTTTAGCTGACCAACGTTAGAATTTATTTTTCCAGTATATTAACTTCAGATCTTACACTTTCAGTATTAGAGTCTACACTTTCCATGTTTCCCATATAAGACACACACACACACACACACACACACACACACACACACACACACACACACACTTTTTTTTCTTCACAATCATAACTTGTTTCGGCCTGGCCGTCTTTAGATTTCTACGATAGAGAATAGAAAAGATTATATTAAGACACTTCCGCCATCTGTACTTCACAAGTCATATTGACTCTGTCCGCTTTTCTGCTGTCACCGAAGCTGAAGTCTCTGTTACTGCTGCTGAGGTCGAATTATCCGCTGGAGCTGCCGATGATTAAATATCTGCTGCTGTTGCTCATGCCAAAGTCTTCCGGTGCTGTAGCCGACATCGAAGACCCTGCTACAGAAGCGCCTCTGCAGTCAGATCCAGGTTACTGTGAATCGCCGTCTTCTTCTACTGCCACAAATTACACTATGACTCTCATCTGACATACTCTCACCTAACTTCTTCCAGTGCACTTGTTCGCTCATAACTGCTGCAAAATCTTAAGCTAAGTAGACACCGCTCAGAACGAACCTATTTTGTCTTATATACTGGACCTGGATCGAGCTGTGTGACGTTAGCAATGCTAATTGTGGATTTCGTGATGAACATACTCATTTGTGAATTCCATTCAAGACGAGGAAAACTCAATTTCAACAGAACGGATGTAACAACAATTGTTTATCCCGGAGGAGACAAACCAGTTGCAACGTAAAGGCTGTTATCACAATTGCTTGTTGCAGAAGAAACTGACAGTTGTGGGCTCGCTTTCCTCATGCAGAAATAGCTCAAGCACGCTCGAATAATCCTTCAACATGGCGCATCTGCTGAAAGAGGGACTGGATACCTGCTCGAGGAACGTAGAAAGAAGATCCATTTTAACGAGTACTTCGCTAAATGTTATGGGGTCGGGTCGTACAGCGCTTGCTTTATGCCTAGCAGCTGTACTCGCAGCAAAACACTAGTTTTATAAGTGATCCCCCAGACAAAATTATTTACGCTCAGCAAGTTAGGCAAATTAAACATAAAATAGATGTTGAATAGTTTCTAAATAAATATGATAAATCATCAAATTCTTAGTGATAATTAACAGAAATAGCTTGAATTTTAGCCAACTGATGATTTATCCATCTAATCAACACTTAGAAAAGTGAAATGGAAGCCCTACAAAAAGTAAGTAAATAAAGCACAAAATAAATAACAATAATAGAACAAAGTCAATTAAGATAGCGTAAACTGGAGACAACAGACTACCGCAGTTAAAGTAATCATCTGTAACACCCTTATTACAAAATCTCTTAAAGTTTGAATCGTTCGTTAACCAGTATTTAAGGTTGGTAGTGTGATAAACACGTCTAAATTCAAGCATTCATAGATCTTTTGAGGGTAACTCGTTATAAATCTCAAAAGCACCTGAAATAATTTATGTCCTTGTGCTGCACATCGCCAGACACACATATATGAGACTCCCGACTGGCTACCAGATTCCCAGTTCGGCTTAAGTGCGAATTTTTCTAATGCGCCCCCCTCCCCCCCTCCCCCCGTCACCACCTCCCACCCTTCCCCCCCTTCCCCCACCAATGTTCAAGTAAAGCGTGGCCTCTTGCCGCCAAAATTCTATCACTATACAGGCTCACCGAAGTTACTTCTTCATTGACTTGCAGCAAAATAACCGTAAGCAGCCGTTAATCCCTATCAAACATTTCCTAAGCCTGTGAAAGCACATGAAAAGAACAAACTGTATCTCCATTTAAACCATACACATTTTACGGAAACTATATATAAATGTTGAGAGGAGAGCATCTCCCCGCCTGTTATTCTGAAGCCACATATCGTATTTTTAGTCCAATATTTTATTAACAATTAATTTAAATACAAATTATGTAGACATGTGCTCAATATTTACAAAAAAGACAACAACATAAATAAACAATTAACATTAAATATGGTCTGTTCAATGGAAGGATCTCTTTGTGCTATATTCAGTGATGACAGAATTTAATTAAGTAATACCACCTTCATGTGACGTACATTTCTATTAACGATCAAACAAGCATTTAGTGAATACTTCAATAAATTTTGGGTGTTAGATCCGCCAGTTATGCAAAACACCTTTTTCTCCAGGTTCCCAAACATGTTTCAGCACCTCTGTGTCATCATCAGTGGGTTTCTGTTTTAATTAATCCGTAATGTGAACATTTTTACTAACTGATTACAGAATTATGTAGATATATAGTTGAAACAACAATTAGTTTCTCTTTGTTAATACCTCTACACTCAGTTTGCATGGATTTTGAGGACCACTTGTGTATTATTTATTACAAGTAGTTTGTCATCTGCAACCAAACGTTGTTGATGAGAAATTTTGTTGAGAGTTAACCTATCATTTTATGCTCTAAACGTAATTTGGTAGCAGCGCATCGGGTTCGGAATTTACGGCCGGACTGTGATAATTTCATAGCTTGCTTTGAGCTTGGATGGAAGCACCACTCTATCAAAGGTGAGAAAGAGAGTGCGGGTGGATATTAAGGAGGAATCAACTTTTCTCATTACACGATGGACGGCAATGACATCCTGATCAGAGAGGTAAGATTGGATTTCGGCCTCGGTTAGACCGTCGAGCAGCCTGGTGTAAATTAAACCAGGGGAAGAATTCAAAGTTCTATGAGCCTCCACACGAACAGAGTAACCGTGGAGCAGCGACGCAGCAAGCAGGTGTTGTGCTTAAGCATCACAAGTGGCCTCCAAAGGCAAAGTGCCTTTTTGTAAACGAGAGCAGGATTTCACAGGGCCAGGAATTGCATCAACACCTTTCTTCAGAACGTGAGACCATGAGGAACCGTGGTAATGAGGGAAGCGTCTTTGAATCATTAGCCTCATTACGTTTGCGTTTCTTAGACTTTGAGTGGGAAGATGATTGGCTCATCGGGAGAAATCCCCCATGATTGCCAGTGCCTCCGATCGCTCCTTTCAACTGGGGGCCCCCTTCACAAGGGGGTACACCTAGGTCATACCTTCCGAACACCTGACAGAGGGAACAATCGGCAATTTGGGAAGGTTACAGCTCAGGTAATCACCCATCCCTGGGCCCGGCCTATACCAGGGTACGTGTGAACCCTACCTATCAACCCTGGGCTGGGAATTACGCGTCACCTAGTCACCTGTTATGCATCAGACACGTGGGCCGGCCTTCAGGAGCGCACACGGAGGAAGAACAAAAAGAGAAACGTCAAACGCCGAAGCGGAGGAAAGAGAGGAGAAGTGAAATTCAAAGAAAGGAAAAGGGAGCAAAAAACTATTTGTACGTCAGCGACAGAATGCAGAACATTCCCAATAATACCACATACATGTTCCCGAAGGGAGGGGATAGACATGGAGCACGGTAGGGAAAAAATGCTGCAAAGGCTGTGGCCCTGTAACAGCCAAGCACGAACCCGCCAAAGAGTGACGAGCCCCCTGGGGGGGGGGGGGGGGGGGGTGCTCTTTTCTGGAGAGTCAAGTATATATATATTTATATATTGTCGAACCACTGCAGCAACACGTCAGCAAGCACCTGAAGATGACGAGCTGCTGTCTGGTTGAAATAATGTGCAGCTTCCACAACATTGTCGGACGCGACGCCTGTGGATGAATGAAGCAGTTGTTACAAACTTAAACTAAACGTTAATTGCAAAACCACTTTTTCGAGGTGATAATTAGACGCTAATGACTTCCTTCCGAATATGACACCGAACGAGGTGGTGCAATGCTTAGCTCACTGCACTAGCATTCGGAAGGACGATGGTTCAACTCTGTGTCCAGCCATCCACATTCAAGTTTCCTGCGATTTCCCTGAATCGCTCCAGTCAAATAACTAGATGGTTCTTTTAAATCAGCACAGCCAATTTCCTTCCCCATCCTTGGAATAATTCGAGCTTGTGCTTCCTCTCTAATGACCTCGATGTCGACAGGACGTAAAGCCCATTTCTTTTTTTCGAATATGACACCAGAATGGGAGAATGGGAGAATTTTTAAGACTTTCCAGTCAATATGGATGGTTGTTTAAAACAAGTGGGTGTGTTTTATGTAAATTACGAAAATATTTATTTTTATTTTTTATGTGAAATTCAAGGATTCTCAAATGAGAAACAGCGGATCATATTTTTACGGTTTATTAATGACTGCCTTAATTCTGGAGCTATTTTTTTAAACTTTTTGGTGCACGTTTCAGTTTTACTGATAACAAAAAGAAAGGGCCTCTGGATTTCAATACACCCCATCCTCTTTCATAGGTGTTCACTGCTTTGGAAAACCTCCATTTCTTTCCAGTGCTTCTTGTTATACTAGTAAATTACTTCCCTGGATACCGCGTTCCTTCCTTCTTGTAAAAGGCAAACTATTGATCATCAGTATTAGGTGATCAGCAGAGTTATAAGATGCTTCCTTTCTAAATTTTTGTTTGTCATTATGTCTTGTTCGCCGAATGTGCTGTAATGGGGGCACCTAAAAATAATTCGCTGCTACATTATAATGCAAAACTTCCTTTGTCTAAATGAAACAAACCACCTCGGCCGCAGTGAGTGTGTAATTTTGCACAAATAAATCATACCTCGATTGCTAATTTAAAAGTCGAAATCTCTCATTTTATTATGACAATCGGATATTTTGCTGTCAGATTGCCTATGTTGATATACATTTTGTTAAATTAAACAACGCATATGTGACAACGATAACTGCTATGAACTTCGTTAATTAGTTTGATGATTAATTCAACAGGTCAACAGCAGAAGCCTACTGGATTTACCGCTTCTATACCCAATTTGGCGTCACTCAAAACAATCCAAACTTACGCAGTCAATTACTATTGAAATATGTGTATGAGACACAAAATCACACTTCGTGATTTAATTGAACACTTCATTATCCTCCTCAGCATTATATATTATATGTGTTACATCTAACTTTTATTTTTTTATGTCTCTGACAGCCAAGTTATCTGGTTGTGCCTTACTGCAGCAAATACTTTACACAGTGTGCTTTCGGTGCCTAATTTGTTTTCATTTCTGCATCCTAGCCGTATGTGGCAGAAACTTCTTGAAGAAAGTCGCTTATCGCAGAGTTAGCATGACTTCGAGTAACAAACGTAACTTTTGTTTGTCTTCAGTAATATTAAAGTGTAATGTGTTTAGAATATACTGCAATATGCTAATAAACCATACACTGCTGCATAACAGACTGTTCATTGTATTACAGCCATACAGGGACAAATTTTTCGCCGTAGCACTAGGTCTACTCCGGTAGAGACCTACTCATTCACATTTACGAGCAAGAATGCGTAAGGAAGAAGGGGGTGCAGAAGAAGAATGAATTTGAAGACAAAGATGTGGTTCCAAAGATGAAGCACACCAAAACATCAAAAACTGTGCAGTCACCAACAGGAGGGATGTTTCATATCGTTGGCCTACCTGAGATGATGGAAAACATCGTTCCAGGTGTAGGTTGCTTGGATGTAAGGGTTTCACATTAGGACAGTGCACTAAATGTGAAACCTATCTCTGTTTCTCAGGTAAATGGAGAACTATTTACAGTTCCATAAAAATAGTATTATGAAAAAATTTTGATTGTATTTTCATTTATAATACTAATAAACAAATATTTAATGGTGATTCCTTAAATATGTTTTGGCTGTCAGTTTACAAACAGAACCTATCAAATCAAACCTTGGAAACATCATATTACAAGTATAATAAACGTATTTGACTGCTGTATGCAGCTTATGCCACACGGCCTAAAATTCTAGTGAATCATACCAATCTTTCAAATTTAGTGTTATAGTTTTATATTGTCCCAGACCAACGCACTCACTGCCACTATACACTATTCATCCATAAAATCTAAGCTCAGGACTGAGACAATTATTATAACACTTATAATTAAAAAGTTATAGAAATGTAAACCAAAATTTGTTTTCAAGAATACCTTGAATGAAAGATAACATTAGTTGAAGAACATATGCAATCCGAACGAAATGTTCACATGATAATAATGTTTTATGCAACACTGGATAATGATTTCTAAATCATTGTTGTTACATATTTTACATAAATTTTTCCAGTCAAAGATATTCTATTAACTTCATAGAAGATAAACAAAAACAATAACTGCTTTGGAACATCTCAACGAAAGATTACTGTGAAGTCTGTGACTGAGAGTCACCAGGAGTTCTCAATAATTAGCATCCATTTGCATTATTAAAGAAACACACATATTTGTTGTGAGAGGGACTACGCATTTAACCATTCTACATCTGTTACAGTTTGCAGTACATGTTATAATGCGAATCCACAACCTTCCAATGTCATCCAGGCGAATGACGATGTCTTTCTAGCGTATTTATGAGACCGAAAGGCCCATGTTGATGGCCCACAGATGACCGGACTGGACACTTTATAATCGATAACCAGTAGAGTCACTGCTGAGGAGCCACTACTGCTACATTCCTTCAATACATGATACAAATGCTATACGAATGATTTGCCCTTTAGCGATCCCTTAATGTCTGGGAAAATTACGTCAGCTGGCGTCAGTTAAGTGTAATATGCTACTCCAGCCGACAGGCTCGTCATATGGTGACTGAGCCCACACAAGCACATACACACACACACACACACACACACTCACATATAAGCAAATGCCAGATTTAGTAATACCCTCCCAAATATTCAAAACTCGGAACCCCTTTGTCCTACATCCAGTTCACTGCGTTATGACTTTTACAATAGCCCTTCCTACCGTCAAGGACAGGGAAAGAACGATTAAAAAAAATTGGGGCTATGAGACGACTGTAATCGCATGGTATTTGGTATAGGCCCACCTACGAGATCTTGTTGACTGGAATTGGCTACGCAGCGTGGTATATATCTTAGCTGCTGGTTCAGTTGCCCTTACTGACGATATTTTTATCTGTCTGAGAAGATATAGACCTATCTCTCAACTGATGAGTGTCGAACTTTATCAACTTCTGAGCTCAGTTTCTCAACAACAGTGACTGGTGTTGACTTAGTCTACATCCTCAGAACAATAATTAGATCAAATTATTGCTTACAGTATCTCAAAATGTTAGGTGCTTTACGGCTTTTCTTACCTAGAGCCTGAAGAGAAGACTTTGCCTCCATACAATGTCTCTCTCTCTCTCTCTCTCTCTCTCTCTGTGTTCGTGTGTGTGTGTGTGTGTGTGTGTGTGTGTGTGTGTGTGTGTGTGTGTGTGTCTGTGTGTCTGTGTGTGTGTGTGTGTGTGATTGTGTGAGTGTGTATCCAGCAGCATAGCTTTTGCTATAATAAGAAAAGAATTTCCGGGTGTATATATTTACTAGAATGAGTCGATAAATAAGTCGCATACGGCATATCGTTTTAAATTTCACGCATTACGTATCTATAAAGTGATAGCACGTGTCGCGTGAAAGGCAGCCGGCACACAGTATTCCACGGCCAATGGTTAATGGTTTGCAGTCAGACAACAACTACAGGTGTGCTATGAATGTATACCCGATTAGAACAACACGAATTTTTAAGCCGAGGGACTGTCGGTAGAGCACGTCCACAGCAAAATTCGTCCCGTATATGGTCAGAGAAGTACTTCATGGGTATTTTTGTTCCATTGGATACGGGAATTCAGCAAAAAGATAAATAAATAAAAGACTCACAAACAAACAGCGTTCTGGCCGCCTTGGTCATCCAGTGATGGCACATTGTTCTCCAGTCTTAGGGTATTCCGCTACCCTCAGGACATACAGGTCCTGTGGGTTGCAACAATTTAAGAAGAAGAAAGAATTGTTATATCTCGAGAGGTAAGATGCAAATGCTGCCTCAAGAATTCTATGCTGCGGGCATTTAACGCATTGTCGATCGATGGTGTTTACAAGGGAAATATGTTGAAAACGAAAATAAATTTCAGGCTGGTCTAAGCGGCTCTGATGTGTTTATCCCAGTTTGCGACATATTTCCTGACGCGATCTCGTAAAGTCGTGTTGCACAAGGCTTTTAAGATATTCTCAAATTAAAACTTTACGTAGGGAAGCCTTTGCGCGAATCAGTCAGTTAACTCTCATTTCCGGCTCCCATTGTAGCCATATCTAACATCATCATAATGAAATACATTGTACGTAATCTCACATACAACACATCAGCTGAAATTTCTAACGTTGGTACATGTTTTCGCACATCTTCGTCTTTAGAGTCAGTTGTTATTTAGTAAAGTTGAGCGGTGTGGACGTTTACCTACGAGAGATTTCTGGACCACACTTCCGACGTAACGAAGTCCTTACTATCTGAGAAAATATTTCTGCCTTTTCTAATTCGTCTTCTTGTTACAACTCTGTCAAAAAAAGACAAGCAAATGATTACAGTTTCAGAAAAATTGGATATTTATTCAAGGGAAAGAGTTTTAAAATTTGAGCAAGTCGTTAACATGTTGGTCTACCTCTGGCCCATAAGCGAGCAGTTATTCAGCTTGGGATTGATTCATATTGTTGTTGGATATCCTCTTGAGGGATGTTGTGGCAAATTATGTCCAACTGGCGAGACAGATCGTCAAAATCCCGAGCTGATTAGAGGGACGTGCTCATAATACTCCAAACTTCCGCAAATGGAGAAAGATTCGGCGACTTTGCTGGTCAAAATAGGATTTGGCAAGCTCGAAAACAAGTAGTAGAAATAGTGATTAAAATTCTTCTGGGTATTATGACGCGTCATTGCTAAAAACTAACAACAATAATAAAATAAAACCGACGTTTCGGCTGATCTGCAACGACCTTTCTGAGGGCACGACTGGTTTTGCATGGGGATAGGTGCTTCTATTTATACAGACTATCGATGTCTGACGTCACTGTTGTAAAACTTTTAATTGTCCCTCTAATATGATTGGCTAGTCATGACGTAAGGGAAGATGGAAAGAAAGAGGCTATTCGTGGATGTCCATGTCGTCAACGATTGGTAGCTGCCCACCAATCAGCGTTCGGCTTCTGGTCGGCAAGAATTCCTCCTGATGTTCGCGGAAGTGGACTGACAGTTGCTCTACAGCTGTTTGTACCGATACTTCAGTGTCCCGTGTAGCTTCTGCCCCGCGACCGCTCGCGGCCCGTTGGACTGGGATGGCCGGCAGCCAGGACGCCGGGAGTTTGTAGCCATCTTATCTGTTGATGTTGTCAGGCTGCTTAATAATTTCTATCGCCTCACGTATTTTGCGTTCTCGCATCCACGATTCTTTCGCCAGTACTCGGGCTTCCTGGAAACGGATAGGTTGTCCACAGTCACGGTGGTGTTCCGCTACCGCAGATTTATTATACTATTGTAGCGTTTGTGTTCTGCTACTCGTAAGCTGACAGGTCTCCCTGTTTCTCCTATGTAGGCAGCTCCGCACTCACACAGTAGTTCGTAAACACCTGCAGTGTTAAGATGGTTGACTACATCCTTGGTGTAACCTATCATTTCGTAGATCCTGTGACTGCTTCGAAAAATCGGTTTGAAACCTCGTCGGCGGAGGACGTTGCCTAGCCGTTCACTGACGCCTTTTACGCATGGTAAGTGCACCAGTGGAAGCTTCTCTTCTTTGCCTTCTTCTCGTGTTCTGCTCCCTTTCGTTTTAGCTACCTTTCTTATGATGTTGTCATCATAGCCGTTGGCACTAAACGTGTGTTGTAGCTCCTTTAATTCTTCTTTGATATTAATTTCATCGCTTATCCGGTAGACTCGGTCAGTTAACGTATGCAGAACGTAATACTTTTGAGCTGGATGGTGGTGGCTCTCCGCGTGCAGGTACCGATTAGTGTGCGTTGGTTTCCGGTACACTTTGTGTTCCAGTTTACATTCGGCCGCTTTGTATACTTCCACATCCAGAAATGGCAACGTACCATTGTTTTCAGTCTCATGTGTGAACTTTATATTTTTCTGCAGGCTATTTAAGTGCTGGAGGAAGTTTCCCAATTCCGCTTCACTGTGAAGCCAGATAAGGAATGTGTCGTCCACATATCGTAGCCAGCAACTGGGACGTAACGGAGCAGAAGCTAGGGCCGTTTGCTCAGAGGCTTCTACGAAGATGTCCACAGCTACAGGGGAGAGCGGGGAACCCACTGCCACTCCATCTAACTGTTCGTAATATTTTCCCCGCCAGGTGAAGTACGTAGATGACAGGCATAAGCGCACCAGATCGAAGATATCTGGTGGGATCCGATCCTGTAGAATGCTCTTAGTCTTCTCAATAGGTACGTCAGTGAAGGGAGACTTGATGTCAAAAGTGACCATAACGTCTGATGGCTTTATTCGCTGTTGATATACTTTTCGGGATGTGAGGTCGTGGTCCAAGAACTTTTCTACTCCTTACGTTTCGTCCAGGCTGCGTTGGACTTCCTCAGAGGCGCTGCTCCGCTGAGTCTTGCCGACTGACTGGTCGGGTGTCTGAGAGCGACTTATACACTCCTGGAAATGGAAAAAAGAACACATTGACCCCGGTGTGTCAGACCCACCATACTTGCTCCGGACACTGCGAGAGGGCTGTACAAGCAATGATCACACGCACGGCACAGCGGACACACCAGGAACCGCGGTGTTGGCCGTCGAATGGCGCTAGCTGCGCAGCATTTGTGCACCGCCGCCGTCAGTGTCAGCCAGTTTGCCGTGGCATACGGAGCTCCATCGCAGTCTTTAACACTGGTAGCATGCCGCGACAGCGTGGACGTGAACCGTATGTGCAGTTGACGGACTTTGAGCGAGGGCGTATAGTGGGCATGCGGGAGGCCGGGTGGACGTACCGCCGAATTGCTCAACACGTGGGGCGTGAGGTCTCCACAGTACATCGATGTTGTCGCCAGTGGTCGGCGGAAGGTGCACGTGCCCGTCGACCTGGGACCGGACCGCAGCGACGCACGGATGCACGCCAAGACCGTAGGATCCTACGCAGTGCCGTAGGGGACCGCACCGCCACTTCCCAGCAAATTAGGGACACTGTTGCTCCTGGGGTATCGGCGAGGACCATTCGCAACCGTCTCCATGAAGCTGGGCTACGGTCCCGCACACCGTTAGGCCGTCTTCCGCTCACGCCCCAACATCGTGCAGCCCGCCTCCAGTGGTGTCGCGGCAGGCGTGAATGGAGGGACGAATGGAGACGTGTCGTCTTCAGCGATGAGAGTCGCTTCTCCCTTGGTGCCAATGATGGTCGTATGCGTGTTTGGCGCCGTGCAGGTGAGCGCCACAATCAGGACTGCATACGACCGAGGCACACAGGGCCAACACCCGGCATTATGGTGTGGGGAGCGATCTCCTACACTGGCCGTACACCACTGGTGATCGTCGAGGGGACACTGAATAGTGCACGGTACATCCAAACCGTCATCGAACCCATCGTTCTACCATTCCTAGACCGGCAAGGGAACTTGCTGTTCCAACAGGACAATGCACGTCCGCGTGTATCCCGTGCCACCCAACGTGCTCTAGAAGGTGTAAGTCAACTACCCTGGCCAGCAAGATCTCCGGATCTATCCCACATTGAGACTGGATGAAACGTCGTCTCACGGGGTCTGCACGTCCAGCACGAACGCTGGTCCAACTGAGGCGCCAGGTGGAAATGGAATGGCAAGCCGTTCCACAGGACTACATCCAGCATCTCTACGATCGTCTCCATGGGAGAATAGCAGCCTGCATTGCTGCGAAAGGTGGATATACACTGTACTAGTGCCGACATTGTGCATGCTCTGTTGCCTGTGTCTATGTGCTTGTGGTTCTGTCAGTGTGATCATGTGATGTATCTGACCCCAGGAATGTGTCAATAAAGTTTCCCCTTGCTGGGACAATGAATTCACGGTGTTCTTATTTCAATTTCCAGGAGTGTATATTGTTAGAAAGGGAGGCGTGGTTCAGATGGCACGTGATGAGCAGTGATAATCCATAGCAAAGATAAGGTTGACTATCGATTACCACCTTGTCAAAGATAAAAATTGTTAGCAATTTTGTAAATCCACTGTCCATATATCGCTAAGTTTCATAGCCTCCTCTTTCCTATTAAAATTATCGTGATGTTTATAAACTTCAATAGCTTCTCTATATAGCCGTGGATAGTAATTTAACGTTGTAGATAAAACTTCGGTATCCGAAAACTTCACTTGGTGGTTGCCTGGTTGAAGAGCATGTTCCGCTACAGCTGATTTTTCTATTTTTCCAAGTCGACAAAGACTTTTATGCTCTTTCAGTCGTGTGTTTACGCTTCTTTTGGTAGTACCAATATAAACTTTACCACAGGTACATGGAATTTTATACACACCACATGTCAACGGGGGAGGGCGTTTATCTTTCACAGATCGTAGTACTTGACTTATTTTCTTTGTTGGTTTAAAGACAGGTTTTATGTCATGTTTTCGTAAAATCTTACCTATCTTATCTTATCTTTGCTATGGATTATCACTTCTCATCACGTGTCACCTGAACCACGCCCCCCTTTCTAACAATATATAAGTCGCTCTCAGACACCCGACCAGTCAGTCGGCAAGACTCAGCCGAGCAGCGCCTCTGAGGAAGTCCAGCGCAGCCTGGACGAAACGTAAGGAGCAGAAAAGTTCTTGGACCACGACCTCACGTCCCGAAAAGTATATCAACATCTATGTCATCTGCTTTATTCGCTGTTCCCTAATCAGTTATATCAAGTGGGAAGAGTCTTTCACGTAGGAGGCTGTTTGTCCCACAAGACGGCTTAAGTTAGGTGCCAGATGTTTCGCAACATAATACTTAGGTGAAACTATTCCGTTCACTATGGGCCTCAGCGGATAACCTTCCTTATGGAGCTTAGGTACTCCGTAGATTCTAGGAGGAACAGGCACCTTGGTGATTGGTCTCTTGGCTGTGTCAGGTTCAATTCTCGAGACATTTACGAGGGCCTTCGTATTTCTGCCTACCCTCGCCGTCGGGTCACTCCTTAGTACTCTGTAAATGGGATCGCTTAGCAGTTCGTCCATCTTCTTTTCATATTCAGAAGTGTCCATCAGAACCGTAGCGTTTCCTTTGTCCGCATGTAGGACCACAATATCTTTGTTATTCCTGAGCTCCATTATGGCCTGTCTTTCTTCACGTGTGATATTGGCTCTGGGTGGTTTTGCTGTTTGTAAAATTCTTACAGTTTCCTGCCTTATCTTTTCTGCTTCGACACGTGGTACTTGGTGGAGTGATGCCTCCACAGATTGAATGATCTCTTCTGTGGGAATCTTCGTGGGCGTAACTGCGAAGTTTAACCCTTTGGATAGAACTGGCGTCGCTGCCTCACTGATGGTCTGTGTCGAGATGTTAACCATGGTACGAGCTGTATCCATAATTAGCTGTGAGTGGTGTTCGTTTCCCGCTACCTCCTCAAATTTCTTCTTCTGTCGACTGCTGACCAAGTCCTCCTCCATGCAGACCTGGTTGTGGGTTATTCGGTCGATGTTAACCCAGTTCTTCGCTGATAACGTAGTTGACAGCCATAAATGCATGCTGTACAGCTGCCTGTTGTCGTAGTCTATGAAGCTCCGGAGGTGTTGTATCCTCTCCCTTAACAATGCACGGCTGGCCCGATAGTAAATGGTTCTTGCTCTTCTCGTATGGATTTGAGGCCGTACCCTGATGAATTTCGGGATGACATGATGATCTCGGCACCTTTTAAGGAACTCCAAATCATTCAGCAGTATCACCTTCCTCTTCCTCAGCAGTTCCAGTTTCCGTATGTGTTGGTAGAATTCCTGTCTACACAGGTCACTGATATAAGAACGTAGGCTTCCGCGGCGGGTTTCGGGATGACATGATGATTTCGGCACCTTTTAAGGAACTCCAAATCATTCAGCAGTATCACCTTCCTCTTCCTCAGCAGTTCCAGTTTCCGTATGTGTTGGTAGAATTCCTGTCTACACAGGTCACTGATATAAGAACGTAGGCTTCCGCGGCGGGTGTCATAGTGATTAAAATTCTTCTGGGCCGTACATCATGACTAGCCAATCACATTAGAGGGTCAAATAAAAGTTTTACAACAGTGACGTCAGACATCGATAGTCTGTATAAACAGAAGCACCTATCCCCATGCAAAATCAATCGTGCCCCGAGGAAGGCCGTTGCAATTCCGCCGAAACGACGGTTTTAGTTTATTATTGTTGTTAGTTTTTAGCAATGACGCGGCATAATACCCAGAAGAATTTTAATCACTATGACACCGGCCACGGAAGCCTACGTTCTTATATAAATAGTAGAAACTCTCTCCAGGGCATTGTCGTGCTAAATGTAAGCCCAGGATGGCTTGCCATGAAGGGCAAGAAAATGGGGCGTGGACTGTTTTGTCGATGTATCGCTGTGTGTTGTAAGGTTGCCACAGATGACAGCCAGAGGCGTCCTGCTATGAAAAGAAATGGCATCCTAGACTATCACTCCTGGTTGGTGGGCCATATGGAGCGTGTCACTCAGGTTGGTATCCGACCGCCGTCCTGGGCGTCCGCAGATACGTCTTCGGCCTTTAATCTCATTGACTGGAGCAGAATTGTCTCCAGTGACGAGTACCACTGCGAAATGAATCCCGATGACCAGCGAGGGCATGCCTGAAAACGCCCTGGAGACTGGTAAGATACCAACCTGACTGTTACTCGCCATATGGCACGACAACCATTTTTAATAGGAGAGCTCTTTACCACCTATTTGTAACTCTGCTACCTTCTACATCTACATCTACATTTATATTCCGCACGCCACCCAACGGTGTGTGGCGGAGGGCACTTTACGTGCCACTGTCATTACCTCCCTTTCCTGTTTCAGACGCGTATGGTTCGCTGGAAGAACGACTGTCGGAAAGTCTCCGTGCGCACTCGAATCTCTCTAATTTTACAATCGTGATCTCCTCGGGAGGTATAAGTAGGGGAAAGCAACATATTCGACACCTCATCCAGAAACGCACCCTCTCGAAACCTGGACAGCAAGCTACACCGCAATGCAGAGCGCCTCTCTTGCAGAGTCTGCCACTTGAGTTTGCTAAACATCTCCGTAACGCTATCACGCTTACCAAATAACCCTCTGACGAAACGCGCCGCTCTTCTTTGGATCTTGTCTATCTCCTCCGTCAACCCGACCTGGTACGGATCGCACACTGATGAGTCACCTCCTTTGTTGATGGACTAAATTTTCTGAGGATTCTCCCAATGAATCTCAGCCTGGCACCCGTCTTACCAACAATTAATTTTATATGATAATTCCACTTCAAATCGTTCCGCACGCATACTCCCAGATACTTTACAGAAGTAACTGCTACCAGTGTTTGTTCCGCTATCATATAGTCATACAATAGAAGATCCTTCTTTCTATGTATTCGAAACACATTACATTTGTCTATGTTAAGGGTCAGTTGCCACTCCCTGAACGAAGTGCCTATCCGCTGCAGATCTTCCTGCATTTCACAGCAATTTTCTAATGTTGCAACTTCTCTGTATACTACAGCATCATCCGCGAAATGCCGCATGGAACTTCCGACACTATCTACTAGGTCATTTATATACAGGATGAAAAGTATTTAAACCGACAAACTCTGGGAGGTTGTATGGGACATCGAAACAAATATTTTTCCTAATGTCATTTTTTCCTATGAGGTGTATTTAAACCGGTAGAGGAAGATTTCTCTGGCGACAAATTAATTAAACCAACAAACACTTTTCCATTTTTTATGACCAAGAGACAACACATTAACACAACCCAATTTCAATTACAGTAGATTTTCAAAAATGCCTCCATTGACACGTAAACAAAGGCCCAATTAAACAGTCCCTAACAAGAATGACCCACACATTAACGAAGAACCGCACTTGATGAGCGCTAGTAACTGTGGCATGTGGGTTATCCTCACTCCAAACATGCGAATTGTGCTTGTTGAAGACTGCATTACGCCCGAACGTTGCTTCATCGGTAAACAACACAGAGGATGGAAATGTAGTATGCATTTCACACTGTTACAGGTACCACTGCGAAAACTGTGCTCTGGGTGGATAATCAACTGGTTCCAGGTTGTGGACACGCTGTAAGTGAAATGGACGTAACAATTGCTCTCGAAGAACTGTTCTTACATTCGTCTAATTCGTCCCCATGTTACGTGCAATTGCACGAGTGCTGATTGAAGGATCCCGCCCCACATGCTTCGACACAGCTTCCTCAAATTGCAGCTTTCTTACCTTGCAACGGCGTCCCTGTCCAGGTAATCTGCTAAATGGCCCGGTCTCACGCAGACGTTGGTACACAGCAGCAAAGGTCATATGATGTGGGATACGGCGATTAGGATATTGTTGTTGGTAAACCCGCTGTGCAGTTCGTCCGTTGTGGTGCGCTACGTAGTACGCACCAACCATATCAGTGTACTCACTCCAGGTGTATCGCTCCATTAGTAAACAGAGACAATGCACTACTACACTGGTGGACTGCAGTTGCCTACAAGTGAAGAGCGTAATACGGCCTCTAACAAGTGAAGAGCGTAATACGGCCTCCACTGGTTTAAATAATCCTCATAGGAAAACATGACATTGGGGAAAAATATTTGTTTTGATGTTCCCTACAACCGCCAAGAGTTTGTCGATTAAATACTTTTCACCCTGTATATTGTGAAAAGCAATGGTTCCATATCACTCCCCTGTGGCACGCCAGACGTTACTTTAACGTCTGTAGACGTCTCTCCATCGAGAACAACGTGCTGTGTTCTGTTTGCTAAAAACTCGTCAATCCAGCCACACAGCTGGTCTGATATTCCGTAGGCTCTTACTTTGTTTATCAGGCGACAGTGCGGAACTGTATCGAACGTCTTCCGGAAGTCACGGAAAATGGCATCTACCTGGGAGCCTGTATCTAATATTTTCTGGGTCTCATGAACAAATAAAGCGAGTTTGGTCTCCGCCTTCAACGTGTCTCTGTTTGCATGTTTTTTCAGCATTTTGTACGAGCTGTAAATCAATGTCACTCAGTCGTACTGCCCATTGTGTGAACCTAGTAGATGGATCCTTCGACCCCAGCCACCATTTCAGCGCTGCATATTCAACTATCACTCGAAACTTTTCCTCTTAAAGAAAATGGTTTTATAGATAAGGCCCAACATTTCTGTTTCCGTCTTGGAGTAATTCTTCTCCGCTGAGTTCATTTACGTTGATGTGTAGGCCACTGGGTGATCTATTTCCTATATTTCTTGACACAACACACAAACAAGTACGTGGCTGGATGCATCGAATGACAGAACAAATTATTGAAATTTGAATGTACCAACACTGGAATCGACGTCAAAGCTTCTTTCAGTTTCTCAAAAGCGCTTTGACAATCCTCTGACGGAACAGATTTCAAAAGATTGAGTTTAAGAGCTAAGTGGGCATTCTTTAAGTTTTAGTTTCGTGCTGTGGGACAAGAAGTGAAGTAGTGCGTAATCGAGCTACAATTCAGTCTTTTTATGTGAAATGGGAAAGGATAATCTCTGTTCAAAATTTACATCTCGGCTTCATTTTACATTTTATTTGCGGTATTGGTTATTCATAACTCACAACTATAAATAAGGCGTTGTATTTAAATGACAGTGTAACAAGGAACTTCAAGTATACTGTTTGGTAAGGCACAATCGGTTTGCTGTTGCTGTGACAGAGAATAAGCTGGAGAATATCCTCACAATAAAATCAGAAGTCGACAGGAACAGTTCGTGTATTTTAAAGTTTCATGTCCTGTGTATACACCAGGAAGGAACTGATCATTGTTGCTAAATCACACGACTACGAAAACGTATTAAAAGGTTCAGATGAGTTAAACGAAGCTGTTACATCAATGAAAGATAAAAATATTACAACGGGGCAATGTAACAAACATACTGAAACAAATAGCAATCGCCTTTCTTCAAAGAGAATGAGCGTGGCAGGAAAATACGACTAAGAAATCCGTACAAAAATAGAAGAATGACTGATGACAAACCAACAGAATATAGGAAACATTTTAAGTCATATAAAGGGGAAGACAAATAAATTACCGCCATAAAAGAGGTATAGCGAAACAAGACAATGGAAAATATCACAGTAAAATCTACTGCAACATGGTCTCATTTCTAGAAACCACGTTACGAGATTCAGATGTACGAAATCTTGAAGTTATTGCACAATGAATTTAAGGAAAAAAATAAATTTCATTTAATCTCCTAAAAGACACGACTGAATTGTATGAACAATTCTGGTGTCAAGCAAATTCTCCCCCAATATGTAAGAGTCTGGAAACACAAAATAAGAAGATATTTCGCTAGATGATATTGAAATGGTGCAGAAAGGATTAATGCAACAGACTAAGATAGTATAAATATAGAGCTCAACAAAAATTCAAGTGATACCTCAATTTCCTATCTCTGATTTGAGATAATGAAGTTGTGAGCATTTTGCATTGAAACTCTAGGTGGAGGAAACAGATAATTTTTACTGAAACAAGTATATACCCTAGGTAAGTCCAAATTCACACAGATATATTCTTGTCAGTCAAAATCGAAATCTAGGACTATGATAAATACATGTCGTAAATATAGATTGTAATGTTTTTATTAACGTTGTCGTACTTAAACTGTAATGCTTTTAGGAGAACGTAGTGGAGAGAGGTCTTGAAATGATGATTACTGCACGCTGAAGCTCTTTATGGAGCAACATAATGAATTTATCTTTAAATGATGTTTTTTAGCCACAATATGAGTAGCAGATATAGCCTTGGCTGAAAAAACCAGAACTAAAATCATGACCTTATGTGACAAAGACCACTCAATGCTAAGAATCCGTATAAGAAACAAATTTAGACTTTGTGAAAGAGTCTGAGTATCTTCATTTTCAATATAGTTCCAAGAAGTTGTAGATATCCTGGGAAAACATATTAAATGTTAAGTGTCTATCGGGATCTTAGGCAAGGTAATGAAAAAATATCGTTTGCAAGAACACACTCTCTTCTGCCTGTAGGAAACGAAGGCGAAACGTGTGCTATTATATGTGCACAGAGGAAATGAAAGTGGAATAATAACTAAAGACATTGTAAAACGAAATTGTTGCTACGAAAAGTAGGCAACACGAAATGGAAAGAGGACAAAAATGTAGAGATCGTACATAAAATGTAAACAGTATTGGAAGGCGTACGTCAGTACCAAGAAAAATGGCTTCAACGTGTCAACTGCTTGCCCAGCACAACAATTCAACTATAATAGTCCACCTAAGACAATATCGGGATAATAAAGAGGATAGTGATGAATGAGAGATCATAATAATCGACGGTACGAAGCTTCGGTTACGTAACGCAGCATTTTACAAATTTCGACGAAGATTGCGGCAGATAAACGCCTTTATACCTAAAAAGTATGTGTGTTGTGGCTTTTCTGGCTACAAACCACCATTACTAAAAAAGATACAGTGATATTACGAATTTAGAAATCGTCCCATTTGCAGCTGTTCGTAAGCATAAAGTCACATAAAAAATTTGGTCCGTGAGATTAGAGTGTACTGCGAATTTGGCAATACGCCATAACTGAAATGAAGCGATGGTAACTGTAGATCACGAGCTTACTGTTCAGAGCGGCAGCAAAACTTACGTGCGATAACAGAAATTAAAGAGACGGTCCTGCCATGACCTGTACAGCAGTGTTGGAGACATTAACTGTATTTTTTGAGGAAAAATGGCCACGTTTAAGTATGACGAATGCGTAAAATGCATGTTAAAAAATGACCTCACGCCCAGCGTCATTTAGTACCGATGATATAGTGCATTAATTTAAACAGAGGAGCACGAGCGCTTTATTTGACAAACGTCCAGGTTAAGCGCGCAGCCGTATAATGCTCGCAGATCGAATACAGCGCAGCCTCTGGCGGGACGATTGATCGACATTGGCTGTATCGCGACGCACGCTGTTTGTATGGACAGAGACACGGCTTTTGGTGTGTCCCAGAGGGCAAAACCACGTTTATAATGGCGAACACGTCAGCGCTGCCCTTTAGCAAACACCATCTGCACTACGCGTGAATCCTAGGGATGTTCTGCATATGGAAGACGGACAACGAAGTGAAAATCGCGCCTCAGATTCGTTAGAAACTTAGTTAAAAGCAACTTGGAAGTTTTGCAGCACGTATCGCTGTCATACGCTGATTTTCAGCCTTTTTAAAGCAAATTCGTTTTTGCTCATATGAGAGCTATTCGGACAGTAATGTCCGATCCGTCGTAAAATGGAAACCGCAGTGGAAATCACAAGCGTTTTATTTGCAACAGTTAGCTGCACCTTACAGCTACTTCTCAACACAGACACAGCTCCGACTTGACCTTTTCGTAGCGTTGTATTAATTTTCCACTGTCATCACAAAAGGCAGCCGCCTGTGCTTTCCGCCAATTCTGTACACTGGTACGCAGCTCGTTGTCTGTGCCAAAATGTTGTCCTCGTAGCCAGTGGTTCATGTGACCAGAGATGAAAATCAGAGGGAGCCAAGTAGGCATGAGATAAAAACATGTCGTGTGACTAGGGCCTCCCGTCCGATAGACCGTTCGCCTGGTGCAAGTCTTTCGATTCGACGCCACTTCGGCGACTTCCGCGTCGATGGGGATGAAATGATGATGATTAGGACAACACCAGTCCCTGAGCGGAGAAAATCTCCGACCCATCCGGGAATGGAACCCGGGCCCTTAGGATTGACATTCCGTCGCGCTGACCACTCAGCTACCGGGGGCGGACAGTACGCATGTGATGAAACACGGCAAGAGCGTCCACGTTGCCCCTACATTGTGCGGCAGAGAAGTGTCATGGAGAAGTAAATGCGTGGAAGTCACGTTATGTGGGGCTGCATAAATTCAGGTGGAATCTCTCGGCAGACACCCTTACTTGGAGGGAGACGCTATTTTCTAGCCATCTTTACGTGCTCACTGTGAGTGTAGAACTGAAAAGAGCGACGTGAAGCTATCGACGGACATACGAGAGCCATTGCCCAATATATCTGTGTAAAGCATCTTCGGGTTTTCTCTATGGTTTCCATTTCGTGACCGATCGGACCTTATTTTCCGAAAAGTCCCCGTACCTATGTATTTATTTACAGATGAGTAAAAGCTTAAAACACATAACCCAAATCATATCCGGAACTAGTAAATACAGCGACATATTTTGTCATTTCTTTACAGTGACATTGCGGTAAAGTTTCTAACGTAGTGAAGTCAATACTACCGCTTGCGCCTGCCGAATTATGAAAATCTCTTTATTTGTTTTTGTTAGACGGCACTATTCACTTCTTTCTGTGGCTTTGGAAACATAATGCGAATCGGACTTCACGTATGTAACATGTGTGGAACTCGATCAAACGCATAAAATACTTAGCGGCGCTGCAAAACACTGTGTAGCCCCCAGGGACATGTCTCATAAAAGTCTGCCTTAATATACCAGTCGTAAGAAACGCACATCTAGTAGCATTAGAAATAATATTGGCAGCTATAAACGTTAAAAGTTACTCGTATCCTTCAGAAAATGAACCACTCACGTTTACATATTTCCTCGTTCTAGATATATTTTTAGTGACCTCCCTTACTTGCCCCAACCTACATACTACTAACGGAAGAAGCAAGGACATCAAAAGCAGACTAGCACCGGCAAAAAGGGAATTTGTGGCCAAAAGAAGACTTCTAGTATCAAACACTGGCCTTAATTTGAGGGTTAATTTCATAGTAAGTACGTTTCGAGCACAGCACTGTATGGCAGCGAAACATGGACTGTTGGATGAGAAGAGAATCGAAGCATTTGAGATGTGGTGATAATATAGACGAATGCTGAAAATTAAGCGGAGTGATAAGGTGAGTAATGAGGAGGTTCGGCGCACAATCGGAGAGGAAAGGAATATGTCGAAAACACTGACAAGGAGAAGGGACACGATGATAGGACATCTGTTAAGACATCAGGGACCTCCACGGTACTAGAGGGAGCTGTAGAGGACAAAAACTGTAGAGGAAGACAGAGAGTGGAATATATCCAGGAAATAATTGAGGATGTAGTTGCAAGTTCTACTGTGGGGTGAAGAGGTCGTTCCCACAGAAGAGGAATTCGTGGTTGACCGCATCAAACCAGTTAGATGACTGCTGACTCAAAAACAAAAACAAAAAAATCAACAAAAAAAAAGATCCGGAAGGTCTTATCATTCGTGATTCAAATCTTATATTTTATAGATAATAACATTACTTAACGTCTGTCAAAATTATTTACATCAATGGTTAGTTGAGATTTTAGCATTATAATTCTCTCGTTTCTTAGACACATAAAAAGTTTCTTGAAGTATAAGAACGGTTGTTCCTTTCCGTTTACAGTAAGGAAACCGTGATCAATTTCTCACCAGAGATCGATCTAGCAGCAGACGTTATCTAGCGAGCGTTAGCTTCTAGATCTTTCCATAGTCTCCCGGGGGTCGAGATGAATAAAACTCATTAGCAAGGGCATTAGACTCGCATTCGGGAGGACGACGGTTCAATCCCGCGTCCGGCCATCCTGATTTAGGTTTTCCGTGATTTCCCTAAATCGCTCCAGGCAAATGCCGGGATGGTTCCTTTCAAAGGGCACGGCCGACTTCCTTCCCCGTCCTTCCCTAATCCGATGAGACCGATGACCTCACTGTCTGGTCTCCTTCCCCAAAAACAACAACAACAGCAACGGCATCCGAAGACATCGGGTATAAGAAGCCAATCTCGCTATGCTAAAGGCCTTTTCAAACAGTGCGGAGGAGCGGACAGAGGTTCAGGGCACTCTCTTGCCCTTGGGATGGGAAACTGCCCTTAAAGGAGGAAGAATTAGCAAAGATCAACGGCATGAGGATACGGAAGGCAAGGGAAACCACTGCATTAATGAAACATAATCAGTATCCGCATCACATGTGACCTGTAATTGGAAAAAAAGTAATATGTTCTCTCCTTTGGCAAGAAATACCAGGCTAGTCCACCATTTGATCTCAGGGAGAACTGCGAAGAGGTAGGTGACCAAGAGAAAAAGACTGAATACCCAACGAAAGGACAATATTCTATGATGCAGAGCCTGGAATGTCGGAAGTTTGAAAGTGGTAGGGTAGCTAGAAAAAGGGGAAATGCTAAGGATCAGTTTCGATAGAGTTGGACTCAGTGAACTGAAAAGGAAAGAAGGCAATGATTTATGGTCAGATGAGTGAAGAATAATGTCAACAGCAGCAGCGAAAGGCATAACGGGATTAAGATTAGTTATTAATAGAATGGTAAGGCAGAGAGTTAGTTACAGTGGACAGTTCAGTGATAGGGTTGTGCTTATCAGAATCGACAGCAAAGGAACACCGAGAACGATAATTCAGGTATACATGCAAGGTAAAGATGAAGACACAGAAAAAGTGTATTGGAAGTGTAATTCAGTACGTAAAGGGAGATGAAAATATAGTAGTCATGGAATGCGGTTCTAGTCGAAGGAATAGACGAAAGGGTTACGGGAGAATAATGGCTTGGGACTAAGAATGAGAGAGGAGAAAGACTAACTGAATTCTGTTATAAATGTTTGCTGCTAGATGCGAATACTCTGTTCAATAATCACAAGGGAATGAGTTATAATTGGAAAAGGCCAGGAGATACGGGAAGAATTCGGTTAAATCACGTCATGGTCAAGCAGAGATTCCGAAATCAGATACTGGATTGTAAGGCGTATCCAGAAGCAGATACAGACTAAGATCACGATTTAGTAGTGAAGAAGAGTAGCCTGAAGTTCAAGAGACTAGTCAGGAAGAAGCAGTACACAAAGAAGTGAGATACGAAAATAATAGAGAAGGAAGAGATACGCTTGTAGTTCTATGGGGCTATAGAGACCGCGATAAGGAATAGCTCAATAGGAAGTTTAGTTGCAGAGGAATGGACATCTCTAAAAACGGCCATCACAGGAATTGGTAAGAAAAAAACATAGGTACAAAGAAGCTCTAACCCCGAAGAAACCATGGGTAACAGAAGAAATACTTCAGCTGATCGATGAAAGAAACAGCACAAAAAAGTTCAGGAAAATACAGCAAGACAGAAATATAAGTCACTTATGAATGAAATAAACAGAAAGTGCAGGGAAACGAAGGTGAAATGGCGTAATGTAAAATGTGAAGAAATCGGAAAAGAGATTGTTGTCGGCAAGACTGATTCACCGTGAATAAAAGTCAGAGCAACCCTCGGTGAAACTAAAAGCAACGGCGGTAACATTAAGAATGCGACGGGAAACGCAGAAGAGAGAGCTTATAAATGGAAAGAGCACACTGAAGTCATCTATGAGCGGGAGGACTTACCTGATGACGTGACAGAAGAAGAAACAGGAGTCAACGTAGAAGAGATAAAACATCTAGTATTATAATGAGAATTGAAAAGAGCTTTGGAAGGCTTAAGATCGAATAAGGCAGAAGGAATAGACGACAGTCCAAAAGAATTTCAAAAATCGTGGCGGGAAGTGGCAACAAAACGACTAATTGTATACAGGTTGGTGTGTAGAATATATGAGTCTGACGATACACTATCCGACTTTCGGAGAAAAGTCGTACACAAAATTCCCGAGATTGCAAGAGCCGACTTATCGACTTCTGCAAGAGTTATCGCACAATCAGCTTAACAGCTCATGCATCCAATTTCCTGACAAGAATAGTTATCGAAGAATGAAAAAGAAAGTTGAGGAAGTGTTAGATGACGATCGGCTTTAGAAAAGGAAACGGTACTAGAGTTGATAAGAATCAAGACACGTTCAAAGGATTTGTCGACCCCGGAAAAGCGTCTGGCAATGACAAATGCTTCAAGAAGCTAAAAATTATGAGGAAAATCGAGGTAAGTTGTAGGGAAATACGGGTAATATACAATATGGACAAGAGCGAAGAAGGAACAATAAGAGTGGAATAACAGGAACGAAGTGCGCGGATTAAAAAGGGAGTAAGGCAGGTATGTAGGCGCTCCTACTGCTCAATCTGTACATCGAAGAAACAATGACGGAAATAAAAGAAAGTTCCGGGAATGGAATTAAAATTCAAGATGAAAGGACCTCAGTGTAAAGATTCGCTGATGACATTGATATCCTCAGTAGAAGTAAAAAAAAATTACGGGATCTACTGAACGGAACGAAGAGTCTAATAAGTACAGAATACGGATTAAAAGTAAATCGAAGAAAGACGAAAGTAACGAGAAGTAACACAACTGAGAACAGCCGGAAACTTTACATCAGGGTTGATGGTCACAAAGAAGATGAAGTGAAGAAAGTCTGCTATCTAGTGAGGAAAATAATCAAAGGTGGACAGAGCACGAAGGACATCAAAAGCAGACTAGCACTGACAAAAAGGGCGTTATTGGCAAAGAGAAGTCTACTAGTGCCAAACATAGGTCTTAATTTGAGGAAAAGTTTTCAGAGAATGTACGATTGGACCGCAGAATGCCTGGTAGGAGAAAAATGGAGTGCACGAAAACGGGGAAAGAAGAGAATCTAAGCCTTTGAGATGTGGTGCTACAAAATAATGTTGAAAATCAGGTGCACTGATAAGATAAGGAATGGTTCTCCGGAGAATCGACGAAGGAAGGTAATGTGTGGAAAACACTGACAAGAAAAATGGTTCAAATGGCCCTGAGCACTCTGGGACAGAACATCTGAGGTCATCAGTCCCCTAGAACTTAGAACTACTTAAACCTAACTAACCTAAGGACATCACACACATCCATGCCCGGGGCAGGTTTCGAACCAGCGACCGTAGCAGTCGCGCGGTTCCAGACTGAAGCGCCTAGAACCGCTCGGCCACTCCGGTCGGCACTGACAAGAAGAATAACTTCCATGGTACTGGAGGGAGCGGTATGTGATAAAAACTGTAGAAGAAAACTGATGGGAATAAATCCAGCAAATAAGTATGGACGTAGGTTGCAAGTACTACCCTGAGATGAAGATGTTGGTACAGGAAAGGAATTCGGGCCGCATCAAACGAGTCGGAAGACTGATTATCCAGAAAAAAAAAGAAACAGCGAAATCATATGTGACTTTTTCAGAGCGAATTGTTTCATCAATGTGAGTTAATGCAATATTGTTAGGTGTGTTTTTACTGTTGGAAGTTGAATAAATTAGGTACAAAGACAGCATATTATACTGCCAAAGAATCTTACCATCTTTTATGATTAATTTAGTGGTATACAACCACTGTTAGGCTGTGGTTTAAATTTTTCGAATGCAGCTGTTGTAAGTCTCTCCACTGAAGATCCTACTGCAATTCCTTATAAAACGGTCAATTCAGCAAAAATTTCAAGAGAATAGCTTACATTATGATATTATTATTTTAGTTACTACGGAAGTCTGAGACAGATCACGATATTGAGTATCTGATCATGCCCCAATACATTAACAATACGTATATGATTCTATGAAGAGTATGTGAAATACGATGCACCTCTTCTATTACCGGTCTGTTCAAGATCTCTGGCAGTTAAAGCGTTCCAAGTAAAGGGAGAGACGGCAAGATCGTTTCAGGAATGGTCCTGTAATAGACACTTGCAACTGTCGACCTTTATCGCTAACTTCAACCTTTTGTAGATTTTTGGAAGATGTCGTTTGGGCACGTGTTACAATGTTCCTGAAGACCGAAAAATAACTCCTGTATGAATCTTCATGGCTGTTTCCACTGCCATGGAAAACAGTATATAGTGTCATTGAAAGAAAAAATAGTTGATGTAATAATTCGGTAGCTATAAGCACTTAAACATTCTGCTCTTATCAACCGACAGAGGTAATGAAAAAAAAAAAAAAAAAAACAAAGGAATTATCCAAGTGGGACGGGAATCGGTAAACGAACGTGCACAACCAAACAAATAATTACGAAAATGGGTGATTTATTCAAGAGAAACAGCTTCACCAATTGAGATAGTCAACAGCTCGTTGGTTCACCTCTGGCCCTTATGGAAACAGTTATTCGGGTTTGTATTGGTTGACAGAGTTTTTGCATGTCTTCTCAAATGGGTAAAGGGGTTTGTTACGTCTGCCACAGACGGCCCCTGCCAGGCAGACTACACTCAAGACACCCCTGTGTACCATATAACATACACAAGCACTTGCAGGCGCAATCAAGAGGAAAAAAATTCTCCAAAATAAACAGAACTTGCTGGAGACTAATGGGAACCTTTTTCTGCAGAGGTCGCCTCACACACACAGGGAAGTTGGAGTACTCCGCCGACCTCCGCCGGCTTTATAAGGCCAGCGCAGCAGCAGTACAGTCAGTTCCTCGCCGAGCTAGGACCAGCTCCGACGGACCTCACCGACGCTCTTGATGAATGGTCATCTACAAGTTATTTGTCTTCTCTTTGTGTATATAGTGATTGTTCGAGAAGTGTAGTTCAGTTTCAATTAACGACATTATTCTGAGTGTTGTACAATACTGAGTATTCTTCAGGGTTCTATTTAATGTTGTTGTGGTGGTGTGTGTATGCTATTGTAAAATGTATGAAAATGTAGCAGCAAGAATAACGGTATTATTCGAAAGAAATAAATAAACTCTGATAATTCTTATTAATTTGCTGCTGAGCCCGACTAGCCGGCCGAAGTGGCCGTGCGGTTCTAGGCGCTGCAGTCTGAAACCGCGAGACCACTACGGTCGCAGGTTCGAATCCTGCCTCGGGCATGGATGTGTGTGATGTCCTTAGGTTAGTTAGGTTTAACTATATCTGTGTTCTAGGGGACTAATGACCTCAGAAGTTGAGTCCCATAGTGCTCAGAGCCATTTGAGCCCGACTATAACGAGTTTCTATAATTCCATTTTTGACATTAAAATGTATGCACCAAATAATTAATATATCACACCACAAACTGTACCCATAACAACACTGGTGTCGCAAATATTTTTATTTAAAGTCACTGATGAATTAGTTTGGAAAAAATAATCTTACGCACCGGCCATAAAATTATTTCATTTGTGTAAAGTCTGTTCTACTGAATGCTATTTTCACTTTTACAATAGAAAAATAATAAATTCCTGTGGGTTCTTGTCCTCGGAATTCAAATATTGTAGTAACGACCGAAAGAATTAGTGTCTGATTATTTCTGCAGTTTAAAATTGCCGTTCCATACGCTCACGTAATGGCGGCAAACAAAGCGCAGTCTGGACTGCTGCGGATACAAAACTCAGCTTATCTTAGATCTCATCCGCTTCATACATCACAGAGAAGAACAGAACAAGGAAGACTTCCACAAACAATACAAAGCCAATACATTCTCTTTGTGGTAATATCTCCTGTTATATGATTATTCTTTGTAGGAAACTGGTTATAAAATAATAAAACATATTATTGTTATTTCACATTTTAATAATAAGTCCAATGTAATTATAATTCTTATCTCAGTTTTCACATATAGACATAAAAGTCATTTCTGGAAAAATATTCATTAATTCATAAGTCTCGAGCACTATACCATACACTGGCGACACAAAGTATTGGCATTGACATTCACCTCTTGACGGATATAGTTCCGGATTCTGTCCAATTGATACGTTAGATCATCAAAATTCCTGGATATTTGGAGATCCCTGCCCATAATGCTCTAGAAGTTCTCAGTTGGGAAAGAGATCCGGCGACCTTGCTGGCGGGGATACGGTTTGGGAAGTACGAAGCTAAGAAGATGGAACCCAGGTGCAGGCGGGCATTACCTTGCTGAAAAGTAAGCCACGAACGGTAACAAAAGGGGGCGTAGATATCATCGACGTACCACTGTGTTGTAAGGTTGCTGCGGACTACGACCAAAGAGGCCCTGCTGTGAAATGAAATGGCATCCCAGACCCTAACTCCCGGCTGGCGGATCGTATGGCGGGCGACAGTCAAGCTGGTATCCCAGGGTTGTCCAGGGCATCTCCAGACACGTCTGCGCGGATCGTTGAAGTTCAGTTGGAAGCGGAACTCATCATTAACGACAATCCTGCTCCAGTCAGTGAGATTGCAGGCCCAGGATTTGTCTGGCGATGCCCCAGACAGCGATGGGGTACCAGTCTGACTGTCTCCCGCCAAAGGGCCCGACAACCGTGAGTGATGGTTTACAGCGCCACTTCATTTCATATCAGGACCCTTTTGGTTTCCGTTCGTGACACCATTACAGTGGAGCGGTACGTCGACGATATTCTACGCCCCGTCTTGTCCTTCATAGCAAACCAACCTGAGCTTACATTTCAGCAAGATAACGCCCACACGCACCAGGCGACATTTTCTACTGCTTGTCTTAGTGCTTGCCAAACCCTACCTTGGTCGCCGGATCTGTCCCCAGTTGGGAACGTTTGGAGCATTAAGGGCAGCGCTCTCCAACGAGCTCGGGATTCTACTGATCTAACGCCCCGATTGGTACGATATGGCATGCTGTACGTCAGGAAGATGTCTAATAAATATAAATCAATGCCAAGACGAATAACCGCTTGCATAAGGGCCAGAGGTTAGTCAACGTGTTATTGTCTTGCAAAATTTTTGGAGCGCGTTCTCTTGAATACCACATCCAATGATTTATTGTCTCTACATAATATATACCGATTTTTGCGCCATTTGGATAATTATGTCGTGGTGCATAGATTTTTTTGTTTGTTTGAGAGTTCGCATTGTCCTGTTTAGAAAATGAGGTGCTGCACTCAGCATGCCTGTGCCTTTATGTTCATCTGCGAGTATCTTTTGCATCCTGTGTACACATTTAAGTATTTTATGTACTAAAGGTTCGGAGTTTACGATAAACCGTAGGTCTCGGGACAATTGGATGGGTAATCGAGAGCATACTACCTCCGACAGCACCATGCCTATGACATTTTCAGATTTTCAGAAATGTCTTTCTCATATTAAAGCCTATATTAGATACCAGCAGACTACTTTCGGGGATAAATCCGCTCTTTACCAGCGCTTTTTTGCTTTTTTATGTTCTCTTTGCTTCGTCAGCCTCGTTTAATTTGATTTCCAAGGTAGCAGAATTTCTAAGCTTCGTTTGTTATGTGGTCAAGTTTATTACTTATAACAGATCAGATCGGATGCTCCTCTGTACTTCAGTCTATCGATGGATTAGTCTCAGACCATCTTCTGCGTTCATTAAGCTGTCCATTCCATTCAACAGGCCCTGGAATTCTCCCTCGCTATAACAGAGGATGGTAACATCGTCAACGGATCTTAGTACTAATGTCCTTCTACTTGCGTTCTAATTCCGAATTCAGTTTTTTTATTTCCTTCGTAGATTCTTGGATATATAGGTTCAACTATAGAGGGGAAAGGTTGTGTTCCTGCATTAAGCCCTTTTGATTCGGAATACTTATCTCAAGTTCTTCCATACTTAAGTTCCCTGTTGGTCCTTGTTAATATTGTACATTATTCGTTCTCCCTATAGCGTTTACGTGTTGTTGTTGTTGTGGTCTTCAGTCCAGAGACTGGTTTGATGCAGCTCTCCATGCTAACCTATCATGTACAAGCTTCTTCATCTCCAAGTAACTAACGCAACCTATATCCTTCTCAATATGTTTATTGTATTCATATTCATTCCTTGGTATCCCTCTACCATTTTTACCCTCCGTGCCTCCCTCCAATATTAAACTGATGATCCATTGATGCCTCAGAACGTGTCCTACCAACCGAACTCTTCTTCTAATCAAGTTGTGCCACAAATTTCTCCTTTGCCCAGTTCAGTTCAGTACCCCCTCATTAGTTACGTGATCTACCCAACTGCATTCTTCTGCAGCACCACATTTCGAAAGCTTCTATCTCTTCCTGTCCAAACTATTTATCGCCCATCTTCCACTTCCATACATGGCTACACTCTATACAAATACTTTCCTGACACTTAAATCAATACTCGATTTTAAATAATTTCTCTTCTTGAGAAACGCTTTCCGTGCCATTACTAGTCTACAATATATATCGTCTCTACTTCGACCATCATCAGTCATTTTGTCCCCCAAACGGCAAAACTCATCTACTACTTTATGTGTCTCATGTCCTAATCTAATTCCCTCAGTAACATCCGATGTAATTCGACTAAATTCCATTATCCTCGTTTTCTTTCTGTTGATGTCCATCTTATATCGTTAAGACACTGTTCATTCCATTCAAGTGTTCTTCCAGGTCCTTTGCTGTTTCTGACAGAATTAAAGTGTCGTAATGTCGTCGCAAACCTGAGAGTCTTTATTTATTCTCCATGTATTTTAATTCCTACTCCAGATTTTTTCTTTTGTTTCCTCTACTGCTTGCTCAATATACAGATTGAATAATATCGGGTATAGGCTACAACCCTGTCTCATTCCCTTGTCAACCACTGCTTCCCTTTCATGCACCTCGACTCTTAAGACTCATTTGGTTTCTGTACAAATTGAAATAGTCTTTCGCTCCCTGTAATTTACCCCTGCCACCTTCAGAATCTGGAAGAGATTATTCAAGTCAACATTGTAAAAAGATTTCTCTAAGTCTACAAATGCGAGAAATGTAGGTTTTCCTTTCCTTGGTGTGTCTTCTAAGGTAAGTCGTAGGGTCAGTATTGCCTCACGTATTCCAACATTTCTACGGAATCCAAACTGATCTTTCTCTAGGTCGGCTTCTACAAATTTTTCCATTCGTCTGTAAAGAATTCGTGTTAGTATTTTGCAGCCGTGACTTATTAAACTGACAGTTTGGTAACTTTTACTCCTGTCAACGCCTGATTTCTTTGGGATTGGAATTATATTCTTCTTGGAGTCTGAGAGTATTTCGCCTCACATATATTTTGCTGACCAGGTGGTGGAGTTTTTCCAGGGCTGGGTCTCCCAAGGCTATCAGTGTTGTGTACTCCCGCTGCCTTGTTTCGAGTTAGGTCTTTCAGTGCTGTGTCAAATTCTTCACGCAGTATCATATCTCCCATTCCATTTTCATCTACGTGTTCTTTCCATTTCCATAATATTGCCCTAAAGTACACTGCCCTAGCACAGACCCTCTGTATACTCCTTGCACCTTTGTGCTTTGCTTAGAACTGTTTTTCCGTCTGAGCTCTTGATATTCGTGCAAGTGGATCTCTGTTCTCCAGAGGTCTCTTTAATTTTCCTGTAGGCAGTATCTATCTTACCCCCTAGTGATATGCCCCTGCGCCCTTACATTTGTCCTCTAGCCATTCCTGCTTAGCCATTTTTTACTTTTTGTCGATCTCATTTTTGAGACGTTAGTATTCCTTTTTGCTTGCTTCAGTTACTTATATTTTCTCCTTTCGTCAATTAAATTCAATATCTCTTTTGCTACCCAATGATTTCTACTAGCCCTCGTCTTTTTAATTTCTTGATGCTCTTCTGTCTTCACTATTTCATCTCTCCAAGCTACCCATTCTTCTTCTACTGTATTTCTTTCTCCCGTTCTTGTCAATTGTCCCCTAATGCTCTCTCTGAAACTCTCTACAAGATCTGGGTCTTTCAGTTTATCCAGGTCGTATATCTTTAAATTCCTATCTTTTTGCAGTTTCTTCAGTTTTAATCTGCAGTTAATAACCAACAGATTGTGATTAGAGTCCACATCTGTCCCTGGAAATGTCTTACAATTTAAAAACTGGTTCATAAATCTCTGTTTTACCATTATATAATCTACCTGAAACCTTCCAGTGTCTCCCGGCCTCTTCCACGTATACAGCTTTGTTTCATGATACTTAAGCCAAGTTTACATATATTACAAATATCTTCGACAATTCTGCGTTTTAGTACCTTGTTTTGTAGATCATGAAATCGTATGATAGTGTCTTGATTTTCCTGAAGCCTTGCTTCAGTTATGGAGCGTAACAGGGGAAAAGTCTAAATCTTTGATAAACTAACAGTGGTTGTCATCTAACAAATCCTCAATTTTCTTTCTATTTTTCTGGAATTAATGTGGACATCAATGTGGCTGTATGGTCAGTCGAGCTGATTGTACGATGGTTCTCGCATTCATTTGCAACTGCTGGGTAAAGTAGCCTGCTCATTTGGCAATTACATTTTTACTCAGTTTCATATTTATTTCTGTAGTCCAGTAGAGTTATCTTTGCAATGCTCAATGCGTCACTGCTGTAGTCAGCTTTGACTGATTGAAATGAGCTCCATGAACAACGTCTTCGCAAGCCCACTGAGACTTTTCGTATCATTGAGAGGTAGATTTGTCTTTTATCCAACGGCAAGCATTTGCGAGTCTGAATTCACGAAATCTACCAAGTTTTCTTTCCCCTAGGAGGCAGACTTGATTTGTCTGCTGTCGATGCTGAGATGATGAAGAAATTGGATGATGTGATGTCAGTTACTTGTTGTGGTAATTTTAGAGAAATGGTCAACTTAGTTAGTGAGTGAATCTAAATTTCTGCACAGTTTCGTTGCAGTTACTACGTATTCCAGTTTGCGGTAATGTTTTTATGCATGGAGAAACGTAATCTCGCAGGTTTCTCATTTATGGTTAAATGGAAGTTGGTTATTGCAGCGTACATTAACTTTTAAAATCGGTCCTACTATAGATCAAAGGTATCATCGTATCATAACTTTTGAAAGAGTTGCTGATTTGTTGAAAGTTATGATCTGTGAACATGTTAAGTTTACACTTGTGAGATTCAATTTTGCATTCAATGCTCTGTGAACCAACGTCGGTTTACATTTCGGTTGCACTATTTTGGTAACAATATATACAAACTAATGGGATCCTCTTCTAAATTATTTCCATCAAAACTAGGTCATTTCAGTACCATTTTTTTTTTGCGATACTTTGGCAAGTTGTCTGCCTTCGATATTGTTGCTATTACTTGACGATGCAGACACATCAGAGGAAATTTCCTGAATTAGATTCTTAGATGAAAGTAGGTTTCAGATGCAGAAAGGTAGGTCGTCGGTTGCTGCTATAGACGAGTGCTACTTTCTAAATGTCCATGGGAGTGATCTGGCACGTTATTGAGCTATACGAGAATACTGTGGTATACAGGACTGCGGGGCACATACTAATGACCACATTACATGGAAATTTTGTTGTTAACTTGTGTGCTGATCTTAATAGTTTATTTATTTTTCCAAACCTGGTCTCAATGTGCACTGCTATATTCTATATGCAGAAAGCAAACTCTTATATAGTTTTTGGTAAGTTTCTTGATGAATCTTTACTGCTCAAGGTTCAAACCGTTTTTGTGCAAAACCCATTTCCAGTTACACTTAAACTGTATATGTGTGTATGTGACTACTCTGTAAATATTGCTGGTAACATTGTCTTTTCAATTTCATTCTGGAGCTTGAACTTACCTACATAATGCATATCTTATAAGTTCAGGACTTCTCTTCTCACTCCTAATGGGAATAGTTCATTTCTTACCACTATACACAACTTACACTATTTTTCTTCGGGCTTGTGTGGGTTAAATTCTTCTGAAGATGTGATCCAATATCTCTAGTGAAGTAGATTCTACACATTAACTGTGTGGTTGCAACTGCGCAACAATTTTAGGAAATTGTGGATTCATTCTGACTTATCTGACTGCAAGACTTCCAAAGCTCTATGAAAATCTGGCTCTAGTACCGGACCCAACATATCCCCCAAATCAACACCCATTTCTTCTTATATTACGTTAGCAAACAGTTCTTCCTCCTCGTACACCCCCTCAATGTGCTCTGTCCATACAAAATATATCTCTTGTACTTTTAACGGTTAAATTCTTTTCGTGTTCTTAATGTGGACGCCTTTATTATTATACTGGAACGCACTGATCACTTGATGAAAACTGAAAAGGAAAAAAACTTATATACCTCTATAAGTCCCTCTTGCCGACGGTACATCAAATCATAATCGTACCTCCTTCTAATGACGGCATCGTTAAGATAAAGTTCAATAATCACCTAGTTTTATGCTGCCATTTTTGTACATATCACTATAGCACAACATTTAGATTATCTTGGCTTCTCTTCCATATACCGTAGTTGTATTGTTCAGATATGCAGTTACGAAAACATTTTCATTATTTCATTTCGCCCCTTTAACTACAGATATTTTGGGTTCTATAGTCAAGGATATACTCGTATTTCCATCCGGGCTGCCCTTAATGATAAATGTACATTTATTCACCCACAAACGTTAGATTTTGCTTCAAAGGCATTGCCAGGAAAATCGTGTGCCAAACAGTACAGTTATCGTACTCTTTTGTCGCCTACTTGTACAAAAATTTCCACGATAATGTCACTATAAAAGTATAACTTCATATCATCAGTAAATAGGGAAAACGTTTTGTGCTCACTAACAACTAAAATAATATTTATCGTTCGGTACTAATCGTAAAACGTAGAAGGTCACGAAATGCCCCACAGTAAACAGTGAAACTGGCCAACAGTGAGTGAATATATGCATATTCATCAAAAGAAAAATCCAGGGTGATAGATCAGTACATCAGTTTCGTGAATGTTTCTTCCCTGTACCAAGTTGCTTTTCAGGTCTCCCTCGCCTAGGACATCTTGAGTAACCTCGTTGGGAGAGTTTTGTCGCTTCTTCTCCAATAACAAATGTCCAAAATTTAGAAGTTCAGGAAGGAGCAGCTCTAATTTCTGTAACTCATTGACAGCAGTACCTAAACTTTTTAATTGTTTCCGCAAATATTGATTAATTCTTTTGTCTATTCATCTTGGCAGCATGAAACATTCTTTTGCATTCGACCAGAACTCAAAACAATCTATGAGTCATACAATTGATATCTTTAACCTATTATGCACTTGAAACTTTAAATTTAATCGATACAATGGTGTAAGTATATTTATTTTGTTTGTAGATTGTAAGTAATCACGAAACGGTTTCTACTCCTTTCTTTTAATTTTAGTACACTCGCATGTCAACTTGAACCGGAGACTTTACTTATTCTAACAGACAGTTACAAAAAATAATAGGGTATCCAATTGACGGCAGGCTACTCTCTGTGTAACTGGTGTGTTGTAGTTGCTAATGTTATCTACACTACAGACAGACAAAGCGACATGTGACATGTTTACGTTTCACGCAGAGAAATATAATCGCTGTGTGTAAGCCCTTTGATTGGTCACGTTTCTGTTTGCGGTCAGCACATATTGAGTTATGGGTGAAAAGATACGTGTGTAATTTATAACCTTCTATTTAATTTCGGCCGAGAGCAAATTATGTTTTTGGCGCGATTAAATGACTTTTAGCTTTGCTACGAAACACAGTCGATGAGCGCGAGCATAAGGCAGCAAAAAGAGCGTTCCGAGTTTTGCAATAAATAATTACTCCACATGTGGCACGATCGACAATAATTTCTCACAGACCGATGCAACCGACATTCCATTTCATATCGTGAAAAGAGCGGAAATTGGAAATCAAACAGAAGAGTGTGCATAGAGGTATATATGAAAGTGGGGAAAGATGAAATTGAAATTTTCGCTTCGAAAATTTACTGTGTAGCAAGTTAGATACGAAATTAATGTTAGTGGAATTTTATTGCCTCTGTAACTCATAATTAATGTTGACCGCGAGGATATACAGATGTAGGCCGCCGTGGCCGAGCGGTTCTCAGCGCTTCAGTCCGGAACCACGCGACTGGTTCGAATCCTGCCTCGGGCAGGGCTGTGTGTGAGGTCCTTAGGTTAGTTAGGTTTAAGTAGCTCTAAATTCTAGGGGACTGATGACCTCAGATGTTAAGGCTCATAGTGCTCAGAGCCATTTGAACCATTTGATATATAAATGCCGATGAAGCGGCAGAAAATGACGATACGAATGTCGATTTTATCGAAGACTGATAACGCAGTTTTCTTCAGTTATCGGGCTATTTACCTTTCTGAGCAAATAAAAATATTTGGAAAATCTACAACTATTCATTTTAGTACCGCGAAATTTCAGTACTGAAAGCATAGAACCGACGAGGCATTATCGAAGAAATACTTATACTGTATTAGCTAATCAGACTCCCAGATTTTTTATACACTTGGGGAAATTGTTCAACATATACAGAGGTCATTTCCTCTTACAGTAGATGTAGGTCTATGTATAGTTTTGCTGGATAGCAGGTTATATGAGAATTACGAGAAGGCGGCCGGAGTGGCCTTGCGGTTCTAGGCGCTACAGTCTGGAGCCGGGCGACCGCTACGGTCGCAGGTTCGAATCCTGCCTCGGGCATGGATGTGTGTGAGGTCCTTAGGTTAGTTAGGTTTAATTAGTTCTAAGTACTAGGCGACTAATGACCTCAGAAGTTAAGTCGCATAGTGCACAGAGCCATTTGCACCAATTACGAGAACATATGCAAAAGAGCAAGCAGTCGATTACGGAAATTGAGTTTTATATGTATGTGGAGGCTTATCCTCATCTAGCCACAGTCAATAAGATAAGTTTTATATATACGAAAGCTTGTCCTCACGGCTATATCCATTAACAAAATATTCACGCTTTCAAACGGCATCAAGCGCTCAGCTGCCCATGAACTTTCGGATGAGACCTCCTCTGCCGTTCTCAAGTAGTGCCGTTGCCGCGCTTATGTATATACATAGCCGCGTTACCACCAGTGACGTCACCGGTGCTCATTCCTCAATTCCCCAGTCATAGAACCGCAGGACGCACTCAGCTGCAGTTCACTATCTTCATTGAGGGTGTTGGCTGATATTTTTTATCTCTATTGCTTAGTTTATTACAGTATTCCAGAAGCCGTTGGTCAGTTGAATAATAACAGTCTCGTCGAAAGGAATTCGTTGTCCGTTTTCCAGTGCGTGTTCAGCCACAGCTGAGTTTTCGGGATAACGTGGGCGGAAACACTTTTCGGGTTCTATGAGGAACTGTTAAAAATTGGGGACAGTGTGATCGACATAAAAATTCCCACACACACACACATACACACACACACACACACACACACATACGCGGTATTGTGTATATTGCAGGTGTTCTGAGGCTCCGTTTCTTCCTACTGTTACACTTTACTCATTTTCTAGTTATACTTTTCATCATAAATGCTAAGAACTAGATGATTTCAGCTGTTATATACATTTGACTGAGACGTGGAACTTACGAAAAGGCAGGATTCAGTGTGGACGGGGCCGTACTCAGTTACCGTTGGTTGCTCAGTTCCTTTTTTGAATCACGTACACTTTATTTGAAAACAATTGCAAATAAGCTTGACAATAAGGAACAATTACCAAATTTGACTATTAAGACACAATGTGTAATAAAATATTTCCTAAGCAAGTTGCACTCACGACTAGGATCCTTTATTGTATGATTATATGATAGCGGAACAAACACTGGTAGCAGTTACTTCTGTAAAATATCTGGGAGTATGCGTGCGGAACGATTTGAAGTGGAATGATCATATAAAATTAATTGTTGGTAAGGCGGGTACCAGGTTGAGATTCATTGGGAGAGTCCATAGAAAATGTAGTCCATCAACAAAGGAGGTGGCTTACAAAACACTCGTTCGACCTGTACTTGAGTATTGCTCATCAGTGTGGGATCCGTACCAGATCGGGTTGACGGAGGAGATAGAGAAGATCCAAAGAAGAGCGGCGCGTTTCGTCACAGGGTTATTTGATAACTGTGATAGCATTACGGAGATGTTTAACAAACTCAAGTGGCAGACTCTGCAAGAGAGGCGCTCTGCATCGCGGTGTAGCTTGCTCGCCAGGTTTCGAGAGGGTGCGTTTCTGGATGAGGTATCGAATATATTGCTTCCCCCTACTTATACCTCCCGAGCAGATCACGAATGTAAAATTAGAGAGATTAGAGCGCGCACGGAGGCTTTCAGACAGTCGTTCTTCCAGCGAACCATACGTGACTGGAACAGGAAAGGGAGGTAATGACAGTGGCACGTAAAGTGCCCTCCGCCACACACCGTTGGGTGGCTTGCGGAGTATAAATGTAGATGTAGATGTAGACCAGAAATTTAACTTATTTGTCGGCTGAAGGCCCCAACAATAATAACTGAAAAACAAATTGACAGCTGAAGGCCTAGACAGCAGATTCTTAAGAACGCGTTAAACGTCTCCAAGAGATACTAAAATATTATTAAAAAGGACAATCCCAAATTTTCACTATTAAGAGACAATATATAATTAAAAACTCTTAAGACAAATTGCATTCATAGCTGAAGGCTTTATTGACAATTATCACAATCTGACCAAATCAAGAGAGTAGTGGACCTCAGATAGTGCTCCAAGGATCGACCTGGGAAAGTTGCTCAACTTCATAAACGATGAGACAGGCAGCCAAGAGTTGTATTCACTTAACTGGATGGCAACTCAAACTAGTGACAGTTTAAATTCAGGACAACACTCTTGCAACATCAACCTATCATCTGATAACCAACACAATGATGGAATAACCCAGGAAAGGTGGAACTGGCGGACAGCACTGCGATTCCACAATCCGGCGTTTAGAGCATCCAGAAGCAGAAGGACCCACTACGACCAAAGTAGTCCAAAAGAAATAAAGATCCGAAGCACAATCAAGGAGGATGTTGAACTACACGCCTTACCGGACAACAGTGGCAGGGCAAGGAAAGGTACACTGCTCCGAAAATGCGCTAACCTCCAGGGCCGGTAGCAGTGGAGTTAGCGGCCACTAGGCAGGAAAATACCGCTGGTTGAACTTCATCAACAAACACAAGAAATTCAATGATTAATCATAGAAGGTGGAGGACAGCTAATTAATTTCGCCAACTCCAAACACTCCACTCATTGGTCTTCGTCTCAGCGACCCTGCGAGCAGCAATGCATGAACAAACGGTGTGATCTCAGAAACTACTGGGCTAATGTTCACTCAACTCAAACGTCCTGGGTCTGGCGGAGAACAAGGTTGTCGCCCTCGCAACTACAGCCCCTCGATCCGGCAGTGCCTGCATGCCACCAGCGGTCCCAGCATGTCCACGCGCTGCTATACCTCACTGCTGTTCCGTCCCAACTGAACTACCTGTCACACTGCAATCCGGAAAACACAGATTACTGTACACAGATTACTGTACACTGGGGTACCTCTAATACCTCTTCCATTGATGCATGCCTGAATTCGTCGTGGAATACTATCCCACTCCTCAATGGTGATTCGGCGTAGATCCCTCAGAGTGGTTGGTCAGTCACGTCATCCATAAACATCTCTTTTCAATCGATCCCGGAATTTGCGATAGGGATCATATTCGGAGAACATGCTGGCCACTCTAGTCGAGCCATGTCGTTATCCTGAAGGAAGTAATTCACACGATGTGCACGATGAGGCACGAATTGTCATCCATGAAGACGAATGCCTCGCCGATATGTTACCCATATGGTTGCACTACCGGTCGGAGGACGGCATTCACGTATCGTACAGCCGTTACGGCGCCTTCCGTGACCACCAACGACGTACGTCGGCTTCACATAACGCCACCTCAAAGCACAGGGAACCTCCACTTGCTGAAATCGCTGGACAGTGTGTCTAAGGCGTTGAGTCTGACCGGGTTGCCTCCAAACACGTCTCCGACACTCATCGGTGAAGAGAACTTGATGCAAATCCTGAGCGGTCCATTCGGCATGTCGTTGGGCCCATGTGTAGCGCGCTGCATGGTATTGTAGTTGCAAAGATGGACCTCGCCATGGACGTCGGGAGTGAGGTTGCGCATCATGCAGCCTATTGCGCACAGTTTGAGTCCTGAAGCTGGACGAAAAGCATTATTCAATATGTTGGCGTTGCTGTCGGGGTTACTCCGAGCCACAGTCTGTAGGTAGCGGTCATCCACTGCAGTAGTAGTCCTTGACTACATCGCTTTGGTTCGCTCCGAGACGCCTGGACACTTCCATTGTCGAGAGCCCTTCCTGGCAGAAAGTAACAACGCGGACGCGATCGAACAGCGGTATTGACAATCTAGGCGTGGTTGAACTACAGACAACACGAGCTGTGTACCTCCTTCCTGGTGGAATGACTGGAACTGATCGGCTGTCGGACCCCTCCGTTTAATAGGCGCTTCTAATGCATGGTTGTTACGTCTTTGGGCGGGTTTAGTGACATCTCTGAACAGTCAAAGGGACTGTGTCTGTGACACAATATCCATAGTCAACATCTATCGTCAGGATTTCTGGGAACCGGGGTGATGCAAAACTGTTTTTGATGTGTGTTTATAAACGGACTGCAAACACTAAATATAGTACGACCAAAAATTAGCGACCACGACAACATTGTACCTGGCCCACAACTAGTCATCCAGCTTGCGGGAAACTGGGCACTGAGGGCAGTTGTAAAGGTGTTTGGGGGTTTCTTTGGCTCCACATTCACATAATGTTGGTGGGTATACAAGATATTTCCATTTAGCCGTATCATGCAGACTTCTTAGTCTGTTGAGAGACTTCCGTGTTTTTCATTGTAGGATTTAGCTTGGTGGTGGGCGGGGAGGGGGGGTGGGGTCAGGCACTCCGAAGGTGAGATCCATAATGCGATACCTGCGTTTCTGGTTGTCCACACGATTTTTCATGCCATTGACCGTTATGTACTATCTTTGTGGAAATTTTTGAAAGCTCCTTCTAGATTTCAGCCTGACTGGGGAGGTTGTGTCCATGCAGCGGGTGAACAGTGTTTAGCTTCACATCGCTTCTCTCTGTGTTCGCGGTTCAAAAAATGTTCAAATGTGTGTGAAATCTTATGGGACTTAACTGCTAAGGTCATCAGTCCCTAAGCTTACACACTACTTAACCTAAGAACAAACACACACACCCATGCCCGAGAGAGGACTCGAACCTCCGACGGGACCAACCGTGTTCGCGGTTACATCTCGTGTTATATCGGGTGGGGTTATCCCCGTCAGGCTGCAGAGTTCGTATGTAGGCTTTGCTGTCAGGCATACTCGTTGAGGGCAACATCTACACGCCTGGCATGAACAAACTACACCAAACAGGGCAGGCTTATTCAACTACAGAGTAACATAATGCAAGTGTCGATGTTCTGAGTGCTGTATGTTGGGCACCTCATGCGCTTCTTGTGAGCTTTGTGGTTTCTACTGCAGGCTGTTATGAGTAGTAGACGGGAACTTGTAAAGTTTCTGATAAGGAACCCATTTTCGGAACTGAACGTTTGGAAGCAAATAATTTAGAAGATTAAATTACTTTTAAACCTGTTCACAATAAGCACGCAGATGAGACTATAAGCTCTGACGTGTTTTCTCTACAGGAGTCCAAGGCATGGGCAGTGCTTCGAGTGATCGTCACCGCTTTCTCATCTGTGTGATGTCCTCTTCAAAGTCGATAGCGCAGCACATCCGTGGAGAACCACAGTCGATCCTTCTACTTGCGAACGCACCAGTTTTTCGCAACCATTGTTGTAGTCGGACGAAGAAGGTACGTGACCTCATAATTACAAGTGACTGATGCCCACGGCCTCTTTTCACTTTGTGTGTGTTCCGTGAAAAAAATGGTTCAAATGGCTCTGAGAACTATGGGACTTAACTTCTGAAGTCATTAGTCCCCTAGAACTGACTATTGAGAGATTTAAGATTTTTTTCCATAATCGCTTATCTCAATATCTAATTTTCGGTATTCGTGCTATAATTGAAACTAAGAGCTGATCACTATCTTTCTCAGTGAAATAATTTCGGAAGGCCAAATCCAGCAACCGGTCTGTTGAGGCGGCAGTTTGATCTGAGAGCGTCTGAATAGGTACTACTGATCCACTTACTGACAGGACCTAAGACGAAAACATCTTAAGATTTGTCGTATGATGGGTCGAACGAATTTTTCTTTCGAATTCTTCGAATGGCCATCGCACTTCTCCGTTGCACTCGTTTTGACTTAGTTCTGACTCTGATTAAATCATTTGTGCAGGTCTCTTTGCCTTGGCACCATATTTCTAAGTGCTAAGATGTCCCATGAACTATAGCTGACGTTTCCCATAACTCACAACTTTGCTCGGCGCACGCATGTCTTATTTTTACAATATTTTGATCCACCGAAATAGCATGATCTTCAGATAATATTTTCCACTTTTCCACTGAGTGCGTTGTTCATTGCCTTGATCTCTGTTAGGAACCAATATTGTTTACAGCTCATACGAAATGGCTCTGAACACTATGGGACTTAACTTCTGAGGTCATCATTCGCCTAGAACTTAGAACTACTTAAACCTAACTAACCTAAGGACATCACACACATCCATGCCCGAGGCAGGAATCGAACCTGCGACCGTAGCGGTCGCTCGGTTCCAGACTGTAGCGCCTATAACCGCACAGCCACTCCGGCCGGCGGCTCATACGAAATACAGTGGTTTGACAGAAGTGATCCAAGTTAAACTATGCCGTTGACCATATTAATAACATCATAATATTTGTGCTACAATATTCTAGCATGTAGTTTGAGGTTAAAATCACCATTACTTGATCTATTCGTCAGAGATAAGTCCATATTAATTCCCTGTCGCTTTCAAAACATTTATCCAGATTGGTCGACATTACGGCTGTATACGTCAACCGCTCATTAGTATCACAGCGATCTGTCTGTGGGCAATCTTCCCATGTTACAGTACTGGCATTCATGTAGGCCAAAGGTGCATCACATAGAACACCATCACTCAAGATCACACACTCATACACACACACACACACACGCGAGCAGAATGTCCCAGAAATGTAGCGACGAAGTTCGAGGGGTTGTAGAGGGTTGTCTCGAGGAACAAATCGAGGACAGGAACCCGTGCGCGGAAACGGCATCGAACGACACTACAGATCGTGGAAGTTACAGGCATCGGCGCCTTCCACTACGTAGGTCACATCTTGGCAGCAAACATAACTCTATACGCTGAGGGACCGTAGTGTCGGAATATTGTCTGCCACTCAGTGATTACAGCTGACTGCCACGATCGTCAGTGCAGAACAAGGAGCTAGCTGCTGCTTAGGAAGACCTTGTATCTAATGAATGCGATGGCCTGTTGCCTCGGTGCATGACGGATTCTGAGACGGATTTCCATCCGCAGTTTATTTTTCTCCTGGACCTCTCTAAAATCTCCAACGTTTTTCGGTACACAGGAAAAAAACAAACTGCAGATCGCCACCGTCATTCGCCAAGGGTACAGAGTATCGCATTTATAAAAGACTAGGCTTGTCTACGCAGCAACTCGCTCCAGCTTCTCCACAGGCGATCGTGCCAATCAGTCACAATCAATGAATAACTTTGCGAGACGTTTCACCTATGGTCCGTCACCGTACAAAGTCATGCCTGCTGCCGAAGAGGTTGCCTATTGCAGGTATAGGCGCCGTATAACTTCGATGCTCTGTAGCGTCGTAAGATGACGGTTCTACACACGGGTTCCTATCCTCGATTTGTTCTTATCTCTCTATCTCCATTGATCGTGACCAGGCCAAATATCTCACGAAATAAGCGCCAAACGAAAATACTGAAGAGTACGAAACTCGTCTAGCTTGAAAGGTCAAACCAGATGGCGCTATGGTTGGCCCGCCAGATGGCGCTGCTACAGGTCAAACGGATAACAACTGCGTTTTTTAAAAATAGGAACCCCCATTTTTTATTACATATTCGTGTAGTACGTAAGAAATACGAATGTTTTAGTTGGACCACTTTTTTCGCTTTATGATAGATGGCTCTGTAATAGCCAAAAACATATGGCTCACAATTTTAGACGTACAGTTGGTAACAGGTAGGTTTTTTTAAATTAAAATACAGAACGTAGGAACGTTTGAACATATTATGTCGGTTGTTCCAATGTGATACATGTACCTTTGTGAACTTATCATTTCTGAGAACGCATGCTGCTACAGCGTGATTACCTGTAAATACCACATTAATGCAATAAATGCTCAAAATGATGTCCGTCAACCTCAATGCATTTGGCAATACGTCTAACGGCATTCCTCTCAACAGCGAGTAGTTCACCTTCCGTAATGTTCGCACATGCATTGACAATGCGCTGACGCATGTTGTCAAGCGTTGTCGTTGGATCACGATGGCAAATATCCTTCAACTTTCCCCACAGAAATAAATCCGGGGACTTCAGATCCGGTGAACGTGCGGGCCATGAAGTGGTGCATCGACGACCAATCCACCTTTCATGGAATATGCTATTCGATACGGCTTCAACCGCACGCGAGCTATGTGCCGGACATCCATCATGATGGAAGTACATCGCCATTCTGTCATGCAGTGAAACATCTTTTAGTAACATCGGTAGAACATTACGTAGGAAATCACCATCCATTACACCATTTAGATTGCCATCGATAAAACGGGGCCAATTATCCTTCCTCCCATAATGCTGCACCACAAATTAACCCGCCAAGGTCGCAAATCTTCCACTTGTCGCAGCCATCGTGGATTTTCCGTTCCCCAATAGTGCATATTATGCCGGCTTACGTTACCGCTGTTGGTGAATGATGCTTCGTCGCTAAATAGAACGAGTGCAAAAAATGTGTCATCGCCCGTAATTTCTCTTGTGCCCAGTGGCAGAGCTGTACACGACGTTCAAAGTCGTCGCCATGCAATTCCTGGTGCATAGAAACATGGTGCGGGTGCAATTGATGTTGATATAGCATTCTCAACACCGACGTTTTTGAGATTCCCGATTCTCGCGCAATTTGTCTGCTTGTGATGTGCGGATTAGCGGCGACAGCAGCTAAAACACCTACTTGGGAATCATCATTTGTTGCAGGTCGTGGTTGATGTTTCACATGTGGCTGAACACTTTCTGTTTCCTTAAATAACCATGAACCATGGACCTTGCCGTTGGTGGGGAGGCTTGCGTGCCTCAGCGATACAGATGGCCGTACCGTGGGTGCAACCACAACGGAGGGGTATCTGTTGAGAAGCCAGACAAACATGTGGTTCCTGAAGAGGGGCAGCAGCCTTTTCAGTAGTTGCAGGGGCAACAGTCTGGATGATTGACTGATCTGGCCTTGTAACATTAACCAAAACGGCCCTGCTGTGCTGGTCCTGCGAACGGCTGAAAGCAAGGGGAAACTATAGCCGTAATTTTTCCCGAGGACATGCAGCTTTACTGTATGATTAAATGATGATGGCGTCCTCTTGGGTAAAATATTCCGGAGGTAAAATAGTCCCCCATTCGGATCTCCGGGCGGGGACTACTCAATAGGACGTCGTTATCAGGAGAAAGAAAACTGGCATTCTACGGATCGGAGCGTGGAATGTCAGATCCCTTAATCGGGCAGGTAGGTTAGAAAATTTAAAAAGGGAAATGGATAGATTAAAGTTAGATATAGTGGGAATTAGTGAAGTTCGGTGGCAGGAGGAACAAGACTTTTGGTCAGGTGATTACAGGGTTATAAATACAAAATCAAATAGGGGTAATGCAGGAGTAGGTTTAATAATGAATAAAAAAATAGGAGTGCGGGTTAGCTACTACAAACAGCATAGTGAACGCATTATTGTGGCCAAGATAGACACAAAGCCCATGCCTACTACACTAGTACAAGTTTATATGCCAACTAGCTCTGCATATGATGAAGAAATTGATGAAATGTGTGACGAGATAAAAGAAATTATTCAGGTAGTGAAGGGAGACGAAAATTTAATAGTCATGGGTGACTGGAATTCGTCAGTAGGAAAAGGGAGATAAGGAAACGTAGTAGGTGAATAAGGATTGGGGGGAAGAAATGAAAGAGGAAGCCGCCTTGTAGAATTTTGCACAGAGCATAACTTAATCATAGCTAACACTTGGTTCAAGAATCATGAAAGAAGGTTGTATACCTGGAAGAATCCTGGAGATACTAAAAGGTATCAGATAGATTACATAATGGTAAGACAGAGATTTAGGAATCAGGTTTTAAATTGTAAGACATTTCCAGGGGCAGATGTGGATTCTGACCACAATCTATTGGTTATGAAGTGCAGATTGAAACTGAAGAAACTGCAAAAAGGCGGGAATTTAAGGAGATGGGACGTGGATAAAGTGAAAGAACCAGAGGTTGTACAGAGTTTCAGGGAGAGCATAAGGGAACAATTGACAGGAATGGGGGAAAGAAATACAGTAGAAGAAGAATGGGTAGCTCTGAGGGATGAAGTAGTGAAGGCAGCAGAGGATCAAGTAGCTAAAAAGACGAGGGCTAATAGAAATCCTTGGGTAACAGAAGAAATATTGAATTTAATTGATGAAAGGAGAAAATATAAAAATGCAGTAAATGAAGCAGGCAAAAAGGAATACAAACGACTCAAAAATTAGATCGACAGGAAGTGCAAAATGGCTAAGCAGGGATGGCTAGAGGACAAATGTAAGGATGTAGAGGCTTGTCTCACTAGGGGTAAGATAGATACTGCCTACAGGAAAATTAAAGAGACCTGTGGAGAGAAGAGAACCACTTGTATGAATATCAAGAGCTCAGATGGAAACCCAGTTCTAAGCAAAGAAGGGAAGGCAGAAAGGTGGAAGGAGTATATAGAGGGTTTATACAAGGGCGATGTACTTGAGGAAAATATTATGGAAATGGAAGAGGATGTAGATGAAGATGAAATGGGAGATAAGATACTGCGTGAAGAGTTTGACAGAGCACTGAAAGACCTGAGTCGAAACAAGGCCCCCGGAGTAGACAACATTCCATTGGAACTACTAACGGCCTTGAGAGAGCCAGTCATAGCAAAACGCTACCATCTGGTGAGCAAGATGTATGAGACAGGCGAAATACCCACAGACTACAAGAAGAATATAATAATTCCAATCCCAAAGAAAGCAGGTGTTGACAAATGTGAAAATTACCGAACTATCAGTTTAATGAGTCACAGCTGCAAAATTCTAACGCGAATTCTTTACAGACGAATGGAAAAACTGGTAGAAGCGGACCTCGGGGAAGATCAGTTTGGATTCCGTAGAAATGTTGGAACACGTGAGGCAATACTAACCTTACGACTTATCTTAGAAGAAAGATTAAGAAAAGGCAAACCTACGTTTCTAGCATTTGTAGACTTAGAGAAAGCTTTTGACAATGTTGACTGGAATACTCTCTTTCAAAATCTAAAGGTGGCAGGGGTAAAATACAGGGAGCGAAAGGCTATTTACAATTTGTACAGAAACCAGATGGCAGTTATAAGAGTCGAGGGGCATGAAAGGGAAGCAGTGGTTGGGAAAGAAGTGGGACACGGTTGTAGCCTCTCCCCGATGTTGGTCAATCTGTATATTGAGCAAGCAGTAAAGGAAACAAAAGAAAAATTCGGAGTAGGTATTAAAATCCATGGAGAAGAAATAAAAACTTTGAGGTTCGCCGATGACATTGTAATTCTGTCAGAGACAGCAAAGGACTTGGAAGAGCAGTTGAACGGAATGGACAGTGTCTTGAAAGGAGGATATAAGATGAACATCAACAAAAGCAAAACGAGGATAATGGAATGTAGTCAAATTAAATCGGGTGATGCTGAGGGGATTAGATTAGGAAATGAGACGCTTAATGTAGTAAAGGAGTTTTGCTATTTAGGGAGTAAAATAACTGATGATGGTCGAAGTAGAGAGGATATAAAATGTAGACTGGCAATGGCAAGGAAATCGTTTCTGAAGAAGACAAATTTGTTAACATCAAGTATAGATTTAAGTGTCTGGAAGTCGTTTCTGAAAGTATTTGTATGGAGTGTAGCCATGTATGGAAGTGAAACATGGACGATAACCAGTTTGGACAAGAAGAGAATAGAAGCTTTCGAAATGTGGTGCTACAGAAGAATGTTGAATATAAGGTGGTTAGATCACGTAACTAAGGAGAAGGTATTTAATAGGATTTGTGAGAAGAGAAGTTTGTGGCACAACTTGACTAGAAGAAGGGATCGGTTGGTAGGACATGTTTTGAGGCGTCAACGGATCACAAATTTAGCGTTGGAGGGCAGCGTGGAGGGTAAAAATCGTAGAGGGACACCAAGAGATCAATACACTAAGCAGATTCAGAAGGATGTAGGTTGCAGTAGGTACTGGGAGATGAAGCTTGCACAGGGTAGAGTAGCATGGAGAGCTGCATCAAACCAGTCTCAGGACTGAAGACCACAACAACAACAACAAATAACGTAACTATCCGGCGAACGGTCCGGACCCTTGGATGATGTCGTCCGGGATACCGAGCAGCATACAAGCACACGTCCATTGGGCATTTTGATCACAATAGCCATACATCAACACGATATCGACCTTTTCCGCAATTGGTAAACGGTCCATTTTAACACGGGTAATGTATCACGAAGGAAATACCGTCCGCTCTGGCGGAATGCTACGTAATACCATGTACGTATACGTTTGTGACTATCACAAAGTGAAAAAAGTGGTCCAACTAAAACATTCATATTCTTTACTTTTACACGAATATGTAATAAAAAATGGGGGTTGCTATTTTTAAAAAAATCGCAGTTGATATCCGTGTGTCGTATGACAGCGCCATCTAGCGGGCCAACGACAGCGCCATCTGGTTTCCCCCTTCAAGCTAGACGAGTTTCGTTCTTTGTAGTATTTCCGTTTGACGCTTATTTCCTAAGATATTTGGCCCGATCACTATCAATGGACCACCCTCTATGTATGTGGGTTGGTACTTTAATAGTGGCAACTATTTATTTACAGCTCGTGCATAATAGATATGTGTTTCAAAGTTTTATTGGCCTTCAGAGTAGTCACCAGCATAGTGTATAATCCGTTGCCAGCGATGTACAAGTCGTACGATACTCTTAGCAGTGCCAGTTGAGTTGACAGTTGGATCGGCGCGGTCTATTGCCCGACGAATTTGTAGCCGTTCTGAAGCGAATGCCGTGAAGTGTTTCCTTCAATTTAGGAATCGAGTTGAACTCACGAGGGCTTAAATTAGGGGAGTGCAGTATGTGGTATAGCATTTAGCAGCCCCATCACTCAAAAAAATCAGTAACAGCTTGCGCTGCACCTCCTGAGCATTGTGCTGCAAAATGATAGTCGGGTCCTGCAGAAAGTGTTGTCACTTCTATCTCTAAGCTGTTCGTAGGTTGAGTTCCAAACAAAAATGAACAGCATAGAGACAGAGGTGATGACACTTCCTGCACTGTGTAATCAAGTAATCAAAAGTATCGGGACAACCCCCCCCCCCCCCCCCCAGAAACATATATTTTTCATATTAGGTGCATTGTACTGCCACCTACTGCCAGGTACTCCATATCAGCGACCTCAGTAGTCATTAGACATCGTGAAACAGCAAAATAGCTCTGAGCACTATGGGACTTAACATCTTAGGTCATCAGTCCCCTAAAACTTAGAACTACTTAAACCTAACTAACCTAACGGCATCACAGACATCCATGCCCGAGGCAGGATTCGAACCTGAGACTGTAGCAGTCCCGCGGTTCCGGATTGAAGCGTCTAGAACCGCACGGCCATCGCGGCCGGTGGTGAAACAGGAGAATGGAGCTCTCAGTGGAACTCACGGACTTCGAACGTCGTCGGGTGATTGGGTGCTACTTGCGTCATATGTCTCTACGCGAGATTTCCACACTCCTGAACATCCCTTGATCCACTGTTTCCCATGCGATAGCGATAACGAAATAGAAACGTGAACACGTACAGCACAAAAGCGTACAGGCCGATCTCATCAGTTGACTGACAGAGACCACCGACAGTTGAATAAGGTCGTAATGTGTAATAGGCAGACATCTATCTAGACCATCACACAGGAATTCCTAACTGCGTCAGGATCCAATGCAAGTACTATGACAGGCGGGAGGTGAGAAAACTTGGATTTCGTGGTCGATCGGCTGCTCATAAGCCGGTAGATGCCAAACGACGCCTCGCTTGGTGTGAGGATCGTAAACATTTGACGATTGAACAGTGGAAAAAATTGTGTGGAGTGACGAATCACGGTACACAATGTGGCGACGCAATGGAAGTGTGTGGATATGGCGAATGACCGGTTAACGTCACCTGCCAGCTTGTGTAGTGCCAACTGTAAAATTCAAAATTCGGAGGCGGTGATGTTATGCAGGGGGTTTGCACCCCTTGTTGTTTTACGTGGCACTGTCAGAGCACAGTCCTACATTGATGTTTTAAGCACCTTCTTGCTTCCCATTGCTGAAGAGCAGTTCGAGGATGGCGACTGCATCTTTCAACACGATCGAGCACCTGATCAGAATGCAAGGCCTGTGGCGGAGTGGTTACACGACAATAACATCCCTGTAATAGACTGGCCTGCACAGAGTCCTGACCTGAAACCTACAGAATACCAGTCCTACATTGATGTTTTAAGCACCTTCTTGCTTCCCATTGTTGAAGAGCAGTTCGAGGATGGCGACTGCATCTTTCAACACGATCGAGCACCTGATCAGAATGCAAGGCCTGTGGCGGAGTGGTTACACGACAATAACATCCCTGTAATAGACTGGCCTGCACAGAGTCCTGACCTGAAACCTACAGAATACCTTTCGGATGTTTTGGAACGCCAACTTCGTGCCAGGCCTCACCGACCGTAATCGATACCTCTCCTCAATGCACCACTCTGTGAAGAATGGGCTGCCATCCCCCAAGAAACCTTTCAGCACCTGATTGAACGTATGCCTGCGAGACTGGAAGCTGTCAACAAGGCTAAGCTTGGGACAACACCATACTGAATTCCAACACTACCGAAGGAGAGCGCCACGAATTTGCAAGTCATTTTCAGCCAGGTAACGGGATACTTTTGATCACACACACACATATATATATGGTATCCCTCCCGCCGTCAGGTGCATTTTCGCTGGTCTCTGCTCAGATATTTGCAGTTTTGTTTTTGCAATGTGTTGCTGGTGGCAACCCAAACAAATATAGCTCATCGCGTCTCCTACACGTCGCCCAGTATCTACGGAAAACGTCGGTTATTTCCCCTTACAATTTAGTTTAGGGCGATTATTTTATCAAAATGAATTAAGAGGACCGGTAAAAGAAGAATCATAACCAGTAACCCAGCGCTGCTGCAGGACTGTAGCAGTCACCCCAACCCAGAGGGGTGCTGTCGCTGCTGGAGTACTGGTTATTCTTCGTGTTTTGCTGTCCCTTTTGATACTTATCGATAAAACGAATATCGCACTAGACTAATTCGGGGACACTCTATCGAATGAGCACGCTAAATTCCACTTTAAGTATCGCTGTTGTTTGTAAAGGGAAAGAAACGACTCTTTCCTATTGTTGCAGGGATGGGGGTCGAATCCAAGACGCCAGTTGGCAGAGCTGAAGCCGGGACCCACCGCGCCCTGTTTTGTCAGGAGACCGAGCAAGTTCGAGAGCGTCGAGGGGCAGTGGAGAGTGATACAGCGGTATTCGGTAACAGCTAATTTACAGTACTCGAAGGGTTGAAGCGTAAGGTCGGCATGCCGCCATGCGCTATCCTGAAAGTCCAGCCAGCTCAGCAAACTCCTGGTATGCTGACGCCGCTGCTGCTATCATCAAGGTCGCCCGCTGATAAGTCGGCCGAGCTCTCCCGGTCTCCGCACGCCGGGGCGTTGCGATTGGCGCCGCTCCACTGCCCGCGATTCCGGAGACTGCTACAGTCCCTGGATCTCGCCGCCCTATGCCCCGTTTAGCCTGCTCTGTCTGACCATGGGACGAAGGTGGGTGTACTGGTCACCTGTGGCCCTCGGGCCGCCGCTGCCCCCAGGACAGGACCGGACTCGAACCCGCGCCCTCCTGGACGCTGTGTCGCAACTTGCCACTAGTGGTGCTTGCCGTAAGGCAATGCCCGCCGCCGTCTCTGGCGCTGTCGCAGCGCTGCTGCACTTCCCGCAGTGTATGCCTCGCCCGGGCCCCGGTGTGACAGGTGGGAAGCGAACGTGGCCCCTCCTGGACCCGCTGCAGACCACTGTCACTGCCCTCCTTCAGGCAGCCCATGCGATCTCCAAGTTCCAGGCTGCCGTTCCGTCCTACTCTGGTGTTGTGTTCCTGGAGGCAGAATATAGCCCGGACAAGTACGTAGAAACAAAGTACAAGTTGAAACTTCCTGGCAGATTAGAACTGTTTCCCCGACCGAGACTCGAACTCGGGACCTTTGCCTTTCGCGGGCAAGTGCTCTACCACTTGCCCGCGAAAGGCAAAGGTCCCGAGTTCGAGTCTCAGTCGGGCACACAGTTTTAATCTGACAGGAAGTTTCATATCAGCGCACACTCCGCTGCAGAGTGAAAATCTCATTCTGAAAGTACAAGTTTATGCAGAATACTTGTAACATTGCTGCCAGACTGGCCCCTGTAAGCGTAGACTACCACAGGTCCGCTACGACGCTCAACTGACCTGGCTCACTCTGTCCCAAGCTAAATTTGCCCGCCTATTTATACTAGTTTTTCCCTTGCTTCTGACATAGTGTCAGAGAGAGGCAGAAACTATGGCAGTGATAAATTCCCACATGTCAGCCACTTATAAATCGCCACTTTTGGCTCTGGCCTAATGCCCCGCCTCATACATCGCAATAACTTAAAGTAACGCTACAGTTTCCTGCCTCGTTGTTGCTCCACTCGAAACAAATCGTGCGTGCAATTCCGCCGTCGCAGCTCCGTGCCCGCGAGTGACATGTTTACCTTTGAAACGTCCCCTTAGAAAAATTTATGAATAACTGTGCTGGTAAATCCCTTACGTTATTTGATTTTCAAACAGCTGAGCCAAACTGAACTTCAGACTTTTCGCTCTCTACCTATTCTGATCAACACTAAACTGACACACAATATTTTTTTAGCGCAACGCAGTCTGACTTTCAAAAATCCCTAAAAAAGAATGGCCCTGACTAACATTAACCTATACCTTTCAAAAATCACTTACCTCACAAAAATCTTCGTTACTCAAGCTACTGCAATACAGCGAGCGCCACTACTGCCAGCTAAATAAAAGATTCTAACTGCTGATGGCACTAACTACTGATAGGCATAGTTAGCAAATTAAAAAATTTAATAGAGAACAAACAATGTATTTACCTTAACAGTCATATTATATATAGCAGTTCATGACATCTAGTCTTAGAAATTTCAAAACTCTGCCATTTCTCTCCCCACATCCACTCACCTCCAACTGCGCAACGCTACGCGCTGTTCACAGCCAACTGCCCAACACTACAATGGCGAATATTCGAACAATGCAAACCAGCCACAGGCAGCACACAGCACAGCCAGTGATTTTCATACAGAGCGCTACGTGGCGTTACCAATATAAAAACCTAAACAGTCTACTTACACCTTGCCTGGCCCGCTGGCTGCCGACTGTTACCACACTCTGCCAGGGGCCCCAGATTTCATCGCCCAACCGCACCTTCATTAAATTTTGATAAGATTTCCCTTTCCCTCGACTAGGATTGACACTAGCGCAGCACTATGACACTGGAAGCCACATGAAAAGTGTGGTGAGCAGTATTTGTCTGCAGTTATTCCAGCTACCCACTATAAAAACGAAATTTCCCGTAGTTGCCGACCAGAGAAAATGGGCCTGACGATTCTTTTATTTACTTCAGTTTCAGACTCACAATTACAGCTATTAGGAGTTGTAGGTTTTTGGGTTGGTCAGTAACTCCAAGTACATATGGCAAGAGCAAGCCATTAATGCTTATTTTTCCCTGGGCAGCGGGTTAGGTGTTGAAATGTGGACGGATGGCTGCACAACGGCTAACCTATGGCAGGCGTAGACCACCTAGTGCCGCAATTTTGACTGTCTAGAAAACATCAGGTAGTAAATTATGTGACGTGTTTGCGGAAAGGCTGTTAGACGCCGGGAAAAAACAACTGACACACTGAACTAGGTACATATTTAGGTAACAATGATAGCAATATCTCCACCTATACCCCTAACACCCTGTATATATGGGTGAACCGGAAACCCACCGACAAAATATCGGAGTCTGTTCGTGGATATTTCCTGAGTAGACTGTGATACGGTTATTGGCTGGCTCTGAGCACTATGCGACTTAACTTCAGAGGTCATCAGTCGCCTGGAACTTAGAAATAATTAAACCTAACTAACCTAAGGACATCACACACATCCATGCCCGAGGCATGGTCGAACCTGCGACCGTAGCGGTCGCTCGGCTCCAGACTGTAGCGCCCAGAACCACACGGTCACTCCGGCCCGCGATACGGTTATTACTTTCAGTAATAGCACGAATGCCGAAATACCGATATTGAGATAACTGATCATGGAAAAATCTTTAATCCCTCAATAGTGAAACTGCATCAGGAGCCAATTAGAGACCTGTACGATTCTACACGTATTATGCGAAAGAACTTCTCCCACTCTAGCAGAAATTTATCGACGGACTCTGGAACAGCGAAGAGTTCCAAGCGAACGGGAAAAGCAAAAGGGCAGCTTCGTTTTGAAATACGGTCTTCGGACGGAAGCGGATAACTATAAACATGTAACACTGACATCAGTTTGTTGCACAGTTAACAGGTCTCATGTTCTCGTGCTATGACCTTTTCCGAGAACGAAGTTCTTTTCTATCGAATCAGCACGCATTATTGAAACTGAGATCCTGTCAAATCCTGTTCACTTTCTCTGTTCACGAGACTCCCACGATTTTGGAACATGTACTTTGTTCCATTCCATGATTATGAATATGTCGAAGAAAGCGATCTATTGACATATAACCAGCAAGGATTCAAAAAATATCTTTCTAGTGAAAAACAGCTGCCTATTTATTCAGTTGAAGTAATAGGTTATCGACATTGGATCTAAAGTTGATTCTGTATTTCTGTATTCTCAGAAATATTCAGACACAGTTCTTCACAAGCGGTTTCTAAGAGAATTGCGTGCCTACAAGTTATCGTCTCAGCTGTGCGACTGGTTCCGTGATTTCTTTTGTCAGAATAGACGTAGATAAAGCTGTCGTTTATCCTCTACTAAATCATCAGAAAACCAAAACTAATTTAAAAATCATTTAGATAATTTATCAGCACGATGCGAAAAGATGAAGTCTTCCAAATGAACAGTATTAAAATTCCATTAAACTGCGGTTTCGTTAAATCATACAAATGTAAAGATTCCCAACTGAACTAATTATCTAGGGATTACAGTTACGAAGTTAAATAAAACCCATCATATGTAAAATTCTGTGGTAAACACGAAATGCGCATTCAGTTTTATTGGCAGAACAATTACAAGATGCAACAGATCCAGAGACTGCCTAATTTCGACTGTCTCTTAGTATTCAAATGGCTCTGAGGACTATGGGACTTAACAGCTGCGGTCATCAGTCCCCTAGAACTTAGAACTAAAACCTAACTAACCTAAGGACATCACACACATCCATGCCCGAGGCAGGATTCGAACCTGCGACCGTAGCGGTCTCGCGGTTCCAGACTGACGCCCCTAGAACCGCACGGCCACACCGGCCGGCCTGTCTCATAGTATTGCTGCGTAGTATGGGATCCTACTTAGGGCTGATGAGAGACATCGAAAAAAAGGCAGTTTGTTTCGTACTAACGTGAAATAGGGTTGTGTCGCGGAATGATAAGAGCCTTGGGCTGGAAATGATTGAACTAAAGACGTTTATCGTTGCGGCAAATCCAGTCATAATATTTCAATCATCAGCTTTCATCTTCGAGCACAAAATATTTTCCGCACTTCCACTGCATAGCAAGCAATGAATGTCATGATAAAATAAGAGAAATCAAAGCTCTCACGGGAAAATGTAAGTGTTCTCTTTCCCTAGAAGCAACACAACAATGAAACGGACGATAAATTGTGTGAAAGTGTTTCTCTGAGTGCTCTACCGAACACTTAATTATGAATTAGAGTGTAGTTATTTAGTATAGGTATAGATGTAGCAGCTGGGTTCTGTTAACTATTCTGGAAGCCTTCCGATACAGTTTCTCATACTGAAAAAAATTCGGGCTTGTAGAATATCGGACCAGAATTATAACTTCTTAGCAGACAGAACTCGCGGCAGCGTTCTTTACGTGGAGAAACTGATATAAAATTAACTTCAGGATCAAGAGAGTGTTCTCGGGCATTACTTACGATGATATTCACGGTAATTCACCTAAACTGGTGATCTCAAACATTTCCTGGGACCGTTTAATGTACCTTACTTATCTTTTGACCGGATGAACTGTGAGAAAGTATTCACTAAATGAAGCATAATAAATAGCTATATTAATTACAGAGCTATCGGCATCAACTTCGCTTTTTCAAATTGAGCTATAATAATTGCCGCCAAGAGAAAGGAAATCGACGGTGTTTCAGTTTTCAAAATCCATGTAGTAATTTCGGGGTAATTTCTCTGTTTTGAACGTGAAACCGATTGCTGTGTTATGCAGAATAACGTAATTTCATTCCTAAGCAAGAGAGTACATCACTTCGCAAAATGAGGAAACAGAATTGTGTACCACCACGGCTCCAGTTGAAAGTGCGCAGAGAAAATTTATCGCTGATTTTGTCTGTGTTGTTAACATATATCGAGTGCCGGTTATTTCGAAAAAAAATTGTCTTTCAGAAACCTGGGGATTGCATACTTTATTCCCTTAGAGTGAATGCAAAGGGAACGCGGAGACTGTTGCATTGTACGCAAAATGGTTACCAGGCAGATAATGCCCACAAAAATGACAATTCAAGGAAAAAAAAAACAGAAATGGAAGGATACTAGTATAGTTTGCAGAGTGAATAAGCCTGCAATGAGTAAAGGGAACGAAATAGATGTTCTGGCAGCTGCTGCTCATACTTCTTTTCCCCAGAGAAACTATACTGTCTCCGCAGTACGTGAGCCCACGTTGTCAGGATGTTGTGCGTAAACAGGTTCTATTCATATCTAAGTTACTGCACCATCCGTTTAGCTAATGGGACTAGAGAAGACCCACCGAATTTCGTTACACTGTTCTAATGTGGTGCGTGAACATTCGGTACGGAGTTATTGGACACTACGTGATTGGTTCATTGAAGTAACCGTAACAGGTATATGATACGTACGATTTCTTACCAAAGCACTAATGGCTATCCTCAAGGAAGTGGCACCTAATATAATATACGCAATGTATTTAATACTAGCACGATGTGTCCTCGGCTCACTAATCGCATGTGACTAGGAAGTTGAAAACCGTTCACCCAGCTGATTCCTAGTCGCTGGATAGAACTTGGAGGCGTTATCAAATGGACCGTACTTCGTCTGATACGAAGTCACAGGGCTTTTTCCCAGGGTAAAACTCAGAGTGAAGTCTATACACAAGTTTCGACGACGCCAAGGGATTTGAACATCGCACTGTTGCAGCGCGCGCTGTGTTGTCGAAGGAATCTCTTCTGTCTGTCCATAAATCCTTACAATACCGACTGCAAACATAAACGGTGAGCATTTCGAACACTTCATTACATTAACTTAATTTTAAGGAACTGTTTACGAGCTCATTCTGTAGTGAGGCTGCAACTGATGTAGTTTTGTAATGCGTGTATCTTGACATTAAACTGCTGGCCCAAAGTTATTATTTGACAATGTTTATTCATCCAATACGTTTTTTAAGTGCGCCTTCCTTTCAGGGCTCTGACAGAAACATCAGCAGCATTGTTACCCCTTGTAAGTGGTGTGTCGTGTAAGGTGTAACGCAAATCCAACACCCTCCATGAAAACCCTGACATGATAAGCAAATCCAGTAGTATGTCACATAGCTCCGAATAAATCGTGACTTTACATTAACCAAAGTAATACGACTAACGAGTGAGCAAATGGAATACCACAGACTAACACAAGAATGCCTTAATGCATGTCATACCTTACCACCGTGACACAGACGCAGTTCCGAGGGGAGAAACGAGAACAGAAGCCGAGAGCAGAACCGTGTTAAGTTAGAAGGCCCTACGATAAGGGACGGACACCCACGTCGCCAGCTAACCGTTAGGACCACCCCCCAGCCCATGTTAAAAGCTAGAGCCTTAGCGTGAGACTTTTTCGCATCTCTGTTACGTCAGGACCATTCCCCAGCCCATGTTAAAAGCTAGAGCCCTCCAGAAGAACAGTATAGATCTTACGATAACACAAAAAGGGCCACCCTAACCGCAAGTTTTAGCGTGAGACTTTTTTCCATCTCCTTTATGTAAACCACCCCCCAGCCCATGTTAAAAGATAGAGCCCTCCAGAAGAACAGTATAGATCTTACGATAACGCTAAAAGGACCACACCAGCTGAAGGACCACACCAGCTGCAAGTTTTAGCGTGAGACTTTTTCGCGTCTCTGTTACGTTGCAAACTTTAAAAACATTGCCCCACCACGAAAAGTATAGCGTTTCTTATTGGATAGACAGAATTTTTGTAGGCGGAGCTTAAGGTTAACATTGAGACCCTGATTGGTCAGATGAAAACACAGCCAGATAGTTTTTTTCAAACCAACTTCGGTAAATTGTAGTACTGGGAAGTTAGGAGAGAGTTGCTTCCGAGACGACGAGGTGAGCGGAGCTGTGCTGTTCGCCGCCCCCTGACGAACACCGACAAGGTAATGAACGCACGCGATGCCGCATAACAGTGCATAAAGCTTCACTCAGAACTGCAGAAGTCTCATCTGTTACACCCCCTTTTTGAGCTCATGGTGTTCACATTTGGCACTTGAAGTAAAAATCTGAAACGCGATGATTTCTCTATTATATAGTTATTGAGAAGCCACATCAGCCACTGTAATTTACGACAAGTTAGATAAGTAATTAAAGATAATTGAGGATCACTGTAGACCATTTTGATAGTATTCTCTTTTGTAAAACCTAATTTAAACCTAGATTATAGAAGTGATATGGCATAGGTCATCCTTCGATCCATTGTAGAACTTGGAAACCCATTCAGGGAATTTTTGTTGAACGCAGTTGGTTTATACCATCCTGTATTAAAACATTTATTTTTATCAATAGTGCAATTTATAAACGGTGTTTTGTGAGTAGAATAAAATTTCCAGTGGTAAACTTAAACAGCTTTTTCGACGTTATTTTACCAGCTAACTAAAAATAGGAAAGCCTTGAACCCCTTCCACTAAATTTAGTTAGTATTAAGATTCTTTTACAGGGAGTGCAGTGGAGCTGACGCTGAAATCATTAAGTATTTGGTTATATCATCGCTAGTCTCACTGAACTCTTCTGAATTCTACTGTGTATGTGTGGTCTGGCGTCTCCATACCAGCAACAGGTCCCAGGTTCAAGCTAGTCAATTCCCTAAAAAACCCGCTCAGAGCGTCGTTGTGCGAAAGTGGTAGGGAGACACGATATAGAACAAACAGACACCACGCAGAATGTTAGAAAATGGCGACTCTGCCAGGAAGGTAAAATACCATGATTGAAGGTCGACCACATGCCTAACAAGGTCAGAAAAATATCGTGTTGAAAAATTTTCGTAATAAAGAAAATGTTTTGAACGTTATAAAAAGTCGAAAACAGTAGCTGCAGCGATAGATAGTAAGAAACTATTCAATAAAAGTGAGACATTCTGGCAGAGACAATAGCATGATTAAGTTATGAATTTTAAAATTGTTAGAATTAAGTTTTCTCTCCAATGCAAGCGCACAGGTGGCGGATACATCGTTGACAAGTTGGTTCTAACCCAACATTTAAGTGAATGGATTGTCAAGTCGTGTGTGCAAATAGTTTATGAAACGCGTGAGATCGTATGAGCGCATGTTGACTCGAAGTAGGGTGCATGAATTGCTTTTAAAGCAGAAAAAAAGGGATTCGGAAAGATTAGCAATGGCAGATCGAGACCTTGACCGAATTGAGGTAGAGACCCAGTACGAAAATGGACAGAGAATAGAGGACAGTACAACAGACGATGCAGTATCGCGAGAAATAGACATATATCGCACCATAACGAGGATAATGTACGTCAAGGCATAGAAAACGTAAGTCAGCATACGACAGAGGAGCAGGAAAGTAGAGAGGCAGTCGATGAGGTGTCTAACTTGCGCTTTGAATACGTAGAGCCCATAGTACAAGTCATCAGAGCTCCCTCAACACAGAGTACAAAGAATGCGAGCAGAAACGTGTCACAACTCAGTTCAATGCAATCGGTTGCAAACCAACACTTGGGCGAAAACACAGAGCGTAGGACGTCGGAAGAAAACGCAATAGGACCCACCAATCTGGCAGAATTATTACAATTAATGACGAAAACTATGACAAGACAAAAATAAAGAAATTGCGAACCAAATTAATATTCAGAATGCAGAAACGACGAACCAAATTGCAGAAATCACGAGACAAATGCGTGAGATTAAAGAACAAAACAAAAAAATTCAGTTACACCTAAGTCATATTGAAGACGAGGCAAAAGAATCTCGAGAAGTGATAGGAAACTTAATAACAGGTTAGAATCAATTGAGAACAGACATTGACAAGGTACAAGCGGACGTAAAAACATTGCGTAATGACATTCAGGACGAGATCAAAACATTATGTAACAACACCCAGGGAGAAGTCAAGAAACCAGAGAAACAGATAAACGTAATTACCAGACAAGCAGCAGGTGCAGCGTGTGAAATTGTTGAAAACAGTGTGTTACACAAACGTATCACAATAGCAGCGCTGAAAAGATATGATAACCGCATAGCCAAAATAGAAACGCAAACGAAGTGACAATTTAAGAAATTGGGAACAGAGTTGTTGCAAACCATTGAAGAGCGTAGTGAACAGGATCGAACAAGCACAGAGTCTGAAACCACATCCGTATCTGTAACAGCACCGGAAAAACAAGCAATTAACGAAGATCTTACGCATTTGCGATTCCAGTCACAGGCGGAAAGTAACATACGTGAAATCAGACAGCCTGCACAGCAAGAAACACGTTTCGAAGTTCTTGATGAACAAACGTCATCACAAACACATGCGGAACAACAAATGTATATTTCAAGACAGTTTGGATCGCGCAATGAAGCAGCAAGGTTAGCCAGACCATATACCAAACCAATACCTGACAATGGAAAGCCAGGTCGCGAAGAGTACAGTGCAATGCATTCAGCTACACGTTCGCAACCGATGGAAGAAAATTATTGCGTACCACTGCAACGATACTACGCAATGGTAGGCGAAAGTTACAGTGGACAATATCCAATGGATCTACCACAACCGGAAAGAACGACGGGAGAAATGATCAGAAACAACAGTGGCGAAGAATGACGAATCTGATATGGAACTATGACGAAGTACGGCAACGATCATTTCCTCACAGTCAGAAAATTTCAACACTTTCGAGAAGGAAACTCATTACATCCACGAACTTTTATTGATCAATTCCGAGTAGGATTACCAGAACACTGGACGCTAGCACACAAATTAGACTTTATATGTGCACACATGTCAATAACAGTCGCAGAAACCATGCAGAATGTTGCAGCGACATGCCGATCGTACGAAGATTTCAGAGAGAAGTTTCTATCACGATACCGGTCCAGCGAAGCACAGAACAGAGTGAAGTACGAATTATTACAGAACCAATATTTTGAAAATTCAGGAGAGAAGAGTCCCGTGAAATTTTTAGAATTAATAGCAAAGAAAAATCAATGCTTGGATGTACCATACAGTGACGGAGAGTTGATTAAATTATGCGCGATGAAACTACCATTGAAATACCAGCAATCATTAGTAGGTCGAAGCATTTAAAGGTATTCTAAGGGAACTAGAGTTCATATTTTCGGAAGATGACGCAAGGAAAAGACGAAGCGCACGTGAAAACGAAAGCAAAAAGCAGTGGAAAGCACAAGACACAGTACGAAGAAACAATACTTACGAACCACGTGATAACTTCGCACCAAGAAACGACAATTGATTTCAACTATTACAGAGGGAATAACGACAACTATTACAGAGGGAATAACGACAACCGGAACGGGTACTGGAGAACCAATAGACCGACAAATTATCAACAAAGAAACCACTATCAACAAGCTGAACAAGAAAACAGAATACTGATAGAAGAGGTGGAGGTAAGACCACCAAACCCCGATAAACGTTCGAATTGACAGCTAAGCGCCCATGCCAAAGAGAATGACGCACCGACCCAGGACAATTGCAGCACCTTGAACAGAGAAGTAAAAATCTTACCACGAGAAGAGAAGAAGGAAGAAACAAATCCGCAGGGACCAGATGAAAACGAAGACAAGAAAATAACAATATCGTGTTGGGACGAAATTAATTGGGAGAATACTGACGAGGTAGATGAATTACCAGAGGCATGCACAACAAATGTAGAGGGAAAGGACGAAGTAATGAGTATTGCAGAGCTATTTGACATGGAAACCAGGGAAAGCGAATTCAATGGGGATAATGCGCAGTCGACAGAAGTTGAAAATAAGTTACGAGTGGGCACACAACCCAACGTATATAATGAAGGAAGTTATGAAGCGATAATTAGAGCATTTAGATGCGATTATGTGGAAGTAGCGACGAAGAAGGAGAAGATAGACGAGGATGATGAAATAGTAGAGGATGGTGAAGAAAGTGTAAATGAAGGAAGGAATAGAGAAGAGGAAATAAAACAGAGAGAAGTAGCAGTCGAAGCTTATCCTACAGAAAGTTCGAATTGACAAGGGAAATTCCTAAAAAGACTCATGTATGATTCAGTGGAGGATTCGTTGATGCGAGAAGAAGAAGAACAGAACCAACCATTTCAAATTCAACCAATTGTGAAGGCCATGGAAAAGCATATCTCAGTCAATATTGTAATTGATAGCGGAAGTGAACTGACTGCGATCACAGAAAATTTATTCATGCAGTGAATTGCCAATGAGGAATTGCCAGTTCTGAAAACACATAAGATTAAAGTAAGAGGTCCTATTAGAAACAATGCTGCGGAGGTTACGAGACAAACAAGGTTAAGTCTTTCGTGTCAAGGTCAAAAGATCGAGACCAACTTCATGAGTATACCTAAACTAACTGTAGATTTGATTATAGGTGCAGATTTTTTAAATGAGAGACGAGTGATAATAGATATGGGGAAAGGTAGCATAACATTCAGGAATGTCACACTTCTCTTTGAGCAAAAGCTAAATTTAGAAGAAATAGCAGTTATAAACAAACAATTAAGAATGACGCCAGATAAAGCGGATGAAGAATTTGAATGGTATGCACAAAAGTGGGAATCGCCTCAACTCATGTTAGAGGTTCATAAAGAAATCGACGAAAAATTGCAAGAAGTTCAAGGTATTTTGGAACACAGTAAAAGAGAATTAGATGGTACTTTACGAGATAAAGCAGAGGTATTTTTACCTAAGACTGGCAGTATTAAACACTTTCAGTACAAGCTTGAAGATTAATTTTATTACTGGTAAATAATCAGCACAATATTTGAAGATTATGTTGCAGATAAGATCGTCAGGAGAAACAAGAATGAAGAGGGAGGAAGGTGGGAAAATGAAAGTAGTTTCAACAGCATGAAATACTAAAATGCTATACACCACGACACTACACAAAAAAAAAACGAACTTGAGGATTCTCTTAGAAGTTAAGACACAAAATATCTTAGAATAGTAACATGGAAAGGGCGCCAAAATTTGTAAAGCTTTTTAAGAAGGCGTAAAACAATGTAGGTGCTAGACATATATTAGATGATTATAAGTAGAACTTTTTGTAAGAACCATTGTAAAAACTCTAGCAAGGACGAGATGCAACGACCCACTAGTTGCAACGAGAGAAGTATCAAGAAAGAAAAGGACGTAATTAGCAAGACACGATTCCTACAAGGCAGAAGTGTCGAGGTAACGGAAAGGACAGCGAGACCAACAGAAGGCCCTTATATCGAAAGTGGGCAATAAATCTGCCCGCTAGGCGGAACCCTACTGGGAAGGAGCACGGAGCCGCACAGTGGCGGAGCCCTGCAGAGACGCGACAGGACGCTGAACGCCAGAAGGGTCTCTGAGCGCCCTGACTTGGCGTTGCGAGCAAAAAATGGCTGATAAGAAGACGGCTTGGGCAAGCCACCACTGGCAAAAAAAAAAGTGTAAAAGACACGCTACCGCTGTTAAACAGCACGCTCATGCACGAAACTGAAGAAAACGTCCACAAAGTAGAAATGACATGTCCAAACCGTTTATCAAACTGTTACTAGGAGGAGACCTTCAAAGCGACTAGTTATCAACAAATATTTCCATATCCTGTGCAGAGAAGAACCAAGAATCAAGTAAGAAGCAGAGAAAAAGCAGGAAGAACAGAAGTTGATGATTCGCAAGATTGAGACCAAGAAAGAAGATGGGTGAAGAATAGACTACATACCTTCCCAAATCCCTATCCTATTGTAAACTAGTCGTCTGCGAAGTATTACAACGAAAAACGACCGCTTTTAGCGACACATAACGATGACTTCCAAGCATACAAAGCCAGTAAACCACAAGATTTTGCACTTACAGCTCCATTCCATTATGGGACCTCCACAACAGCAACACACACTTGCAAAGCCAACAAGGAATGACAAATGAAGCTGTACATCAAATGCTTGCCCACATCCATCTCGCTTAAGTCCATCACCTTCGTGCAAAAAACATTCGCCAACCCCATGCTTAAACATTCATAGGATTGTGTGAATGTGTGAAATCAAATTATGTGATGTAGGAATTGCGCAAAAGAAACGTGTGAAAAACTAAATAAGTGAAGCACACCAGACAGCTAATAAACTACAAAATAACAGTCATTGACTATGGACTTAAGTAAAAAATAGACTATCGATAAAAATAAGTCATTAGTTCTGAAATGGACAGTATATAAAGAACAAAAGTAAAGCATAATAAACATTAAAACTATATGCCACCTATTTTCTCCTCATAAAAATAAAAGAATAACTATATTTTACTTATTTTCTCCTTATAAAAAAAAAGAATAAAAATTATCTTGTTGGATGTTTTCCCTTTTTTTTTAACATTGTTACCATTTGTTAGGATAATATCTCAATACTTGTGTATGTATATTTCTTTGTCAAAGCAATTCTTGGAAATAATTCTTATTTGTTAGTGTAACAATGTTGAAATTAGTGTTTAGAAACAAAAACATTTATCTTGTACATCATATTTAGAAAATGTGATAAGAATAGATTTTACTTAATTACTACATTTATAAAAAAACATATTTCTAAGAAAATCGATGTGAATGACTCCTCACTTTCGATAACCAACTTCTTAAAAAACGAACTTCACACTTAAATATAGAAAGAAAATAATTAAAAATTAATAATAGCATAAAAATATTCTTCTCTTGTAATTTTTGAGAATAATGTGGAAGAATATAAAAATATAAATTAGTAATACAAACTAGCATAGAATCAGAATTACTTGGCTGAACAGTAGCCAACAAAATTTAGATAAAAGAATAATTTTTGACTGACTTAGACCACGATTCAATTATTGCCTAAATTCAGTGCAAAAATTAAGTTCGAAGGGTAGTGATGTGTAAGGTGTCAGGCAAATCCAACACCTTCCACGAAAACCCTGACATGATAAGCAAATCCAGTTGTATGTCACATAGCTCTGAATAAATCGTGACATTACAGTAACCAAAGTAATACGACTAACGAGTGAGCAAATGGAATACCACAGACTAACACAAGAATGCCTAAATGCATGTCATACCTTCCCACCGTGAGACAGAAACAGTTCCGAGGGGAGAAACGAGAACAGAAGCCGAGAGCAGAACCGTGTTAAGTTAGAAGGCCCTACGATAAGGGACGGACACCCACGTCGCCAGCTAACCGTAGGACCACACCCCCCAGCCCATGTTAAATGCTAGAGCCTTAGCGTGAGACTTTTTCGCGTCTCTGTTACGTCAGGACCACCCCCCCAGCCCATGTTAAAAGATAGAGCCCTCCACTAGAACAGTATAGATCTTACGATAACACAAAAAGGGCCACCCCAACCGCAAGTTTTAGTGTGAGACTTTTTTCCATCTCCTTTACGTAAACCACCCCCCAGCCCATGTTAAAAGATAGAGCCCTCCAGAAGAACAGTATAGATCTTACGATAACGCTAAAAGGACCACACCAGCTGAAGGACCACACCAGCTGCAAGTTTTAGCGTGAGACTTTTTCGCGTCTCTGTTACGTTGCAAACTTTAAAAACAGTGCCCCACCACGAAAAGTATAACGTTTCTTATTGGATAGACAGAATTTTTGTAGGCGGAGCTTAAGGTTAACATTGAGACCCTGATGGGTCAGATGAAAACACAGCCAGATAGCTTTTTTTAAACCAACTTCGGTAAATTGTAGTACGGGGAAGTTATGAGAGAGTTGCTTCCGAGACGACGAGGTGAGCGGAGCTGTGCTGTTCGCCACCCCCTGACGAACACCGACAAGGTAATGAACGCACGCGATGCCGCATAACAGTGCATAAAGCTTCACTCAGAACTGCAGAAGTCTCATCTGTTACACCCCCTTTTTGCGTAATACTAGTGTCGATCGTCAATTAAAGCTCATGGTGTTCACATTTGGCACTTGAAGTAAAAATCTGAAACGCGATGATTTTTCTGTTATATAGTTATTGAGAAGCCACATCAGCCACTGTAATTTACGACAAGTTAGATAAGTAATTAAAGATAATTGAGGATCACTGTAGACCATTTTGATAGTATTCTCTTTTGTAAAACTTAATTTAAACCTAGATTATAGAAGTGATATGGCATAGGTCATCCTTCGATCCGTTGTAGAACTTGGAAACCCGTTCAGGGAATATTCGTTGACATTTTTGTTGAACGCAGTTGGTTTATACCACATTGTATTAAAACATTTACTTTTATCAATAGTGCAATTTATAAACGGTGTTTTGTGAGTAGAATAAAATACCCAGTGGTAAACTTAAACAGCTTTTTCGACGTTATTTTACCAGCTAACTACAAACAGGAAAGCCTTGAACCCCTTCCACTAAATTTAGTTAGTATTAAGATTCTTTTACAGGGAGTGCAGTGGAGCTGACGCTGAAATCATTAAGTATTTGGTTATATCATCGCTAGTCTCACTGAACTCTTCTGAATTCAACTGTGTATGTGTGGTCTGGCGTCTCCTTACCAGCAACAGGTCCCAGGTTCAAACTAGTCAATTCCCTAAAAAACCCGCTCAGAGCGTCGTTGCGCGAAAGTGGTAGGGAGACACGATATAGAACAAACAGACACCATGCAGAATGTTAGAGTCGATTCAAACACATGCAGCCAAGCGTATCGGTTTTGAATACACCACTATTCTGCTTTTCGCAGCAGACTCTTTCCACTGCATCAAGCTGGAGAGTCTCATAAACCCGACGCGTCAGTTCCATACAATACGAACTTCCGTTTAAAACGATAATGAGTTTCATGTTCAAAACAGATAAACCCCCAAGTTCTGAATATCACACTTTGTCAGAAGCTATTAATCGGATTTTGAAGAGAAAACCCCGTTGAATTTTCTTCTTTTAATTAGTAAGAGCAGAAATTACCAAAGTCCCATTTCATAAAGTGAAGTTGATACAGATGTCTCTATAATTAGTATAGCTACGAAGGTGGGTTATTCTTCATTTAGGGAAGAATTTTTCATAATTGTTGTAGGTTAATGTTCTTACACTGTTAAGAAAATATCTTAGGTGAACATCTGAGCTTAATCGTCATGCTTAGGACTGATTGACACCAATTGGTATTATCCAGAAGCCCACTTATTGCCGTCTTTAATATTGTCTGATGATGGCCTACAAAACCGAAAGCGCTAATAGTGCGACTGAGGCATTTTTGCAGTCAGCTGATTAATTACTGAGGTATTTACAATACCTGACCAAAAGTGAACCACCTAGAAGACATGTTCAGATATTAATTTAATTATTGAGTTATATACAATGCCTGGTAAAAAAGGGAAGTACCCAGAAATCAAGTTCAGATATTAATTTGACTTCTCTCATGAACACACCATCGGGAGGTATGTAAATGATTAGAGTTGCAGGTCTCTCTGACAGTTAGAATGGACGCCAGAGTATGTAAGCATTGCCGTCTTTAGTGTTGTTACCATCATCATGTGAATATTGCAGTTCTTCTTATTTCTATTCTTGGTAAGAAAACTGGAGAAGGGTTCCATCCTATGCATGACACTTTAGTAGTCTTGTTTTCACTCATACATGTTTCAGAACATTTTGTGCTATTTTCTGTCGGTTTATTTTTCTTCTGCAAAACTGCTGTTACACATTAACCTTTAAATAATTTTTTGCTAAAAATGTTTAAATTTGCAAAACGAACGAATGTTGTCAAATGTTTTACATGGGTTTGCATACAGTACAGAGCTGAGAATCTGTTACTGAGCTGAAGTATTGTGTTCTGTTTATTTACGATATTTCTAAAGGTTCCATTTTTGTAGCACATTTGACAATACAGCGGACGTATGCATTTGTTTACAAACCTCACATGAAGCTACTGGAAGTTTATGCTAGCAGCTCTAAGTCTGCTACGCAGTCTACAGACTGTCGTCTGCAAAAGGCGAAAAGTTATTTTATTTTTCTGTTGATAATGCAATTCACACCGACAACCACTATGTATCACGTTAATTATCGTGTTACTTACACTTTTTGATGTTTTGGTGTTTGTACGTTGTTTGTGTCGAGGTAACACTGTTATTCCTTGCACGTTTGTCGATACACATGCATTTATTACGATTTTTCACCGTGCACAGAGTTTTCGTTGTCATTGCGTGTTGTTTTGACTGTGTAGTGTTGATTCGTTTCGTTGCATGTTCATTTGGGATGTGGTGCGCGGATTTGAAGTTTTGTTGACGTTTGTGGTGTTTAATTCCCGTGTGTGTGTGTGTGTGTGTGTGTGTGTGTGTGTGTGTGTGTGCGTGTGTGCGTGTGTGTGTGTGTGTGTTTCCAAGACCGACAGACAAAGAGAGAGAAAGAGAGAGAGAGAGAGAGAAAGAGGAAGAGAAAGATAGTGGGAGTTGTTTGCTGATATGCATGTAGAGTGAATGGTGTGCAGTATGGGGTGAAGGGAATTTAGTTTTAGAAGGTGGTTCTATGCAGTTCTGGGGTAGGTGTTATTTATGTAATTGTTCTAAAGTGGCAAAGAGGGTTTTATTGCACAATGATGTGTATTCGTTTAGTACTTTGTTACATTGGGCTATTGATTTTTGAATGTGATTGTGATCTTTTGTTAACTTTTGTTACGGTTGTTACTCATTAAGTCCTTGTCTCTTCAGTATATTTCCCACCCCGTGTGTGACTTGGTTGTTGGAAATCCTTATGTGCCCTTTGTTGCTTAGTGTCTGCTGATTTATTGAGCTGTGTTGCTTCTACGGGCGTGTCTTCTGTGATTATGTGTTGTCGGTTTTCATATTTTTCAAATTTTGTTGTTCATTTTGTCTACATTCTTTGTATCATACCCATTATCCTGTGCAATTTGTTTTATTGTGTTAAGCTCCTCTGTGTTGTCATGTCTCTTAATTGGTGTTTCATTCATATCTGAATCTGGCTTCTTTATCAGTTGCGGGATGAGTGAATTGGTTAAATACCGCTTCAGATATTTACTATCACACACTGAATAAAAAACCTGAAGACAAACATGGTATCTGAAGTTGCCTTTTTTACAAGTTACTAAATGATTGGATTCCATATGAAGCCCGTCAGATATTTTCAACAATGACTAAACAAAACACCAATGAACAAACATGATTACACACAAGAACTGTAGACACAGAAATACACCCTATTTCTGCCATAGTCTGCCATTTATGTCCTCTTTGCTTTGTCGATCAAGCGTTATTTTCTTGTCAAGATCACAGAATTCCTACGTCTCGTTTGTTGCATGGTCCCGAGTTTTAATTACATCGTTGATTCGATTCATATTCAGGGTTTCCGACAGAAATTTGAGGATTATTTCGGAAAACATAAGCTGCATGTATGCTAAATTAATCTAAACTCTGGTAGCAGAGCTTAGCTGTTGCCTCGTTATCAACAGTTGCCTTGTACATTCACTAAATGCTATATAGCGCTTAGGGTGGTTAGGAATGTTGTAACTCTGTAGCTTCGCCTAATGTGTTAGCAATTGCTTTTAATTTTTTATCGTTCTGTGTAAGAGAACTAAATAAGGGAAGTGACGTTGTTCTGTTAACAGCTAACTGGGCCTGCGGTGACACTGCATTGAAATGTGACAATCCAGCTCTTTAGATATAATCAGGATGGAAATTCAAACGATTAGTGTCGCTACCAAAAAGTGTCAATGGCTTGATAAAATTAATTTTTAATTAGACGTACTAAGCTCGGGAGAGACCTGATGCCTGTCGGGGGATGACAAGTGAATTACTTGGTACACATCGAGCTGTCAGGCCAGAGAGGTAAAAGAGGAATTTAAATGAAAATGATAGTGGAAATAATTTATGATACTGCGTGTTTGTGTCCCAGATGAGCTGTAATACGTGAAGCTTGATAACATAACTGTGACGTAGCCGACAGTCACGTTTACGGGAATTTTTGCAGTTGTTATCGGACATGACCTATAAGGATCGACGTTTTATAACAAAGACTTCGAATAGCGGGGCTAAAAGATAATCAATTATAACTAGATAGAGAGATCTTTGCTCGACTTTTACGGAAAGGTGGGAATATTTCATCAGGAACGAAATTAGTACTAAGGCTGTGGACGAAGAGGGAGATATTCTGTTCTGACCATTCATGATACATACAAATGATGTACATAAATCAAGTGCCAGATAGCGATTAGCTCTATCGGTTGAAGGAATCCCCAAGGGATTTAAATCATCCACGTATGAAACAGCGTACAAAACCTTCCTTAAGTTTCCTCATCAGTATGTGAGCATTACAAGAAGAATCAACCCTTCGTTTACTAGCTATAATATCTTTAACAGATTTATTTCTTCCTTAACATGGGCGCAATCATGTAGATATGTAATCAGTACAAGTGTAATTACTTTCAGAAGAGAGGTATTTTACACATAGTTTATGTGATTTATCTCAGATAAATAGGGGATTCTTCACTTTTAATAGTACTCATCAAAACAGCTTTTATTATTTTTTATGTAGAATTCAACATTTTGCCCCAACTGCTGTTGTCATTTAAGTGAACGTTCCTTAAAGCCATGGAAAGCGATTTACAAGCATAAATGATGAGATATAGTTGTGTCTCATTGCTGGGTCTGAGGACCAGTAGGTTTAGAAAACGGGAAAACTTTTCACATCCATAAAGGATTTTACTAATAACTTTCATGTTAGGATGTCGGTTAGCTGCTCATTTTTTGTGTGTTGCATATAGATTACATTGATATGAAATATGTTCTGCACGTTAGGAACAAAAAGACTCAATAACCTCTAGTGGTATTCCTAGTTCTTCGGAAATGTCCTGTCAAGCCTGAAATTCTGTTGTATGCTAGATGCTAAACCATGAGGATTTCATTATTGTTATTCTCCAGTATTTATCTTTATCCGGTGTCACTTTCGGGTATACTTTCTTTCGCAATTTAAGGCTTGTCGAGGAAATATAATTCTACCAGACAACGAGTCTAGGACCACCGGACGGTGCTTTCAAAGTAGGTTATAAACTTATAAATGTTGAAGAAGGGTAATGGAATGTAGTCGAAGTAAATCACGTGATGTTTGGGGAATTACACTACAAAATAAGCTTACATATGAAGTAAAAAGTTTTACTGTTTGTGCAGCAAAGGTATCGACTATAGCAGAAGATAAGATGATATAAAATTAAAGCTTCGAAAAAAACAACTCTGAAAAAGTTACGTCTACGTCGAATATAAATTAAAATGGTGCGAAGATTCATGTGAACGTATTTATTTGGAGCCCAGTTTTGTATGGAAGAGCAACTTGGGCAATAAACAGAATAGAGAGAGCGGAATTTTTTGAAATATGGTGTTAAAAAATAATTATACAGATTAGATGGGTGAGCTTTATGACAAAATCAGTGTTCGGACGTAAGGTTAAAACAGCATACACTGCTATCAAAAAGATAGACCTTACTTATTTAATTTTTATTTTACGAGACATAAACTGGATATGACTAATCTATATACAAGTGGAACGGGTAGATTTATCTTTACAGTTTAAATGTTCGGTACTTTTCCCCTTCCGCTGCAGGCAGCATTTAAGAGGGAGTCGAATCCGCCCCACATGCGAAAAATCGTCTCCTGTCTTACTGAGTTTACCGCAGCTGCGAAAAGTTTCCTTAGGTCGGCCAGAGACGCTCGTAGAGATGCCACGTAAACTGTCTTTTTTACAAAGGCCCACACGAAAAATGAAAGCAGGAGATCTCGCGGCCAGAACGTAAGAGCCAGAAGTTCTATTCCCATCCAATCTATCCATAGCTGAGGAGGGATCTGATTAAAAAAAGCTCGAGTGTCATGGTGACAATGGAGCGGTGCTCCATTCCGTGAAACATTAAGTATTGCAAGTCTTCGGTCATCATCATCACAAGTCGTGTGCTCATTGCTATCCCTCGTGACTCATTGAGTCAAACGCCTCCATCCTGGACTGTTACAGCTTCTCTTATGAGCCTGCTAAAGATGTAGACCAGTGATCTTCTTGATTTGGTCTCTCCACCTGCTCGTTGCTCTTCCCTCGGTGTCGTTCTCTCGATCTTTCCTTCTATGTTTATTTTCTCTAGGTTTTTCCATCTCTTATCAGAATGTGCCCAAAGAAACTGGAGAACTTTTTGCTTGACTCGAGAAGAAAGGCGCCTGGAGATGCTGAGTTTCTCAATAATGGACACCTTTGTTCTTCTTTGTCCATTTTATGTGCAACATTATGCGGCAGCATCAAAGCACAAATTCTTTTCTCTGGTATTAACGGTCAATGTTTCGCAACCATAAAAGAACACGGAAAACAGTAGTGATTCAACAAGTCGGACCTTTGTAGTGTTCGATATCACTCAATTGTGTGATATTTTGATGAGTTGCTTTATAGCCACTCGTCCTAGTACGATGCTTCTCATTTCACTGCTTCCTGTGTCGCAGATGATTGGTCAAAGGCGGATGAAAGAATGTATGACTTGCAATTCCTTTAATAGACTGTGGCTTGAGCTTGTGCACGTCGATAAATTATCATTAATTTGGACTTGCTGAGAATGAGATCTAGACCACATTATAAACTAATGTTATTTACTTTTTCGTTAGCAGCACAGCTAGTTCATCTTCGACGCTGGTAAGTTGAGTAAAAAGTCATTGTTCCAAAATAAGGCACGAAAACGTTTAGCTTCAAAGAGTCTCTCTCTCTTGTTGCTATGTATCATGTTGATTCTTGGGGACCCATAGTGAACATTTCGTTTTTTACCTCTGTATTAAGACGACACGTCGCCAAGGCGCGGGAGACTCGTTTCATCATACACCTCTCTCACATTGTCACTAAAAAGTACAAGAAGCTTCCCTTTGTCATTTCTAACAGCAGCCTGTTCAAGTTACAAGCCGTAGGGCTCGTACAGCAAGAGGTGACTCAACGCTCGCCGTACAGTTGGTTGAGGTACTCCTCACTCTCTACTCACTCATTTGCTTGATATATCTTCACTACGCTCGTAACATTCTTCAGCTGGTCTCATGACCTCATCTGACACACTCTGACGAGCCTGTTTCATTCTTTGCAGAGACATCTAGTTTCTCGGAATAGCTTAAAACAACGGCTTATGTATTTGCTCGAATCGGAGACGAAATGCCCTCTGCTCTGAAATCGCTGACTCATTTCCTCCGAATTCAAGAACAGAGAACACCTTGTGCTGAACGAAGAGAAAATGCGCCTAAGGGGAGCAATGAGAGAAGCGTTCAATGATTTCGAAAGAAAGACGTTGTCAACCAATCTAAGTAAAAACCATAAGAGGTTTTGGTCGTATGTAAGACCAGTGAGAGGGTCAAAGTCATCTATTTATTCTGTCAGCGACCACACCGGCACCGAAACGGAAAGATAACAGAGAGAAGGCCTTAATACTGAATTCGGTCTTCCGAAATTGTTTCACCGCGCCGGCCGGTGTGGCCGTGCGGTTCTAGGCGCTTCAGTCTGGCACCGCGTGACCGCTACGGTCGCAGGTTCGATTCCTGCCTCGGGCATGGATGTGTGTGATGTCCTTAGGTTAGTTAGGTTTAATTAGTTCTAAGTTCTAGGCGACTGATGACCTCAGAAGTTAAGTCGCATAGTGCTCAGAGCCATTTGTTTCACCGCGGAAGATCGTAACACTGTCCATCCTTTCAATTGTCGTGCTAATTTCGAAATGGCAGATATTGAGATAACCGATCATGGCATTGCAAAGCAGCTGCAATCGCTTAGTAGTGGAAAGCCTTCAGGCCCAAATGAGATACCTATAAGATTATATAAAGATTATGCGAAAGAATTTGCTCCCTTTCTAGCAGTAATTTATCGTAGATCGCTTGAGCAACGACAGGTACCTAACGACTGGAGAAAAGCGCAGGTCATTCCTGTTTTTAAGAAAAGCCGTAAGACAGATCCACACACTTATAGACCTATACCGTTGACGTCAATCTTTTGTAGAATTATGGAACATGTTTTATGATGTTTTTGGAAAACGAACAGCTCCTCTATAAAAATCAACGTGGATTCCGCAAACAGAGATCCTCCGAAACTCAGTTCGCTCTGTTCCTCCATGAACAACGGCGCTCAGGCTGATGCCGTGTTCCTTGACTTCAGTAAGGCAATTGACAGCGTCCCGCATTGCCGTTTAATGAAAAAAATACGAGCTTACGGACTATCGGAGCAGACCTGCGATTGTATTCAAGACTTTCTTGCAAATAGAACTCAGCACGTTGCTCTTAACAAAACTAAATCGACAGAGGTAAAGGTAATATCCGGAGTACCACAGGGAAGTGTGATAGGACCGTTGCTGTTCACTATATATATATATATATATATATATATATATATATATATATATATATATATGTATGATGTGGTAGAAAGCGTCGGATGCTCTTTAAGGCTATTCGAAGATGATGCAGTTTGTTCATACCAAAGTAGCAACGCCAGAAGATAGTAAGCATTTGCAGAACGATCTGCAGAGAATTGTTGACTGGTGCAGACTCTGGCAGTTGACCCTGAATGTAAATAAATGTAACATATTGCGCAATTATAGGAAAAGAAATCCACTACTCCACAGCTAAACTATTGATGACAAACAGCTGGAGACAGCGTCTGCCGTAAAATATCTAGGCGTAACTACCCAGAGCGACCTTAAGTGGAATGACCATATAAAACAGATAGTGGAAAAAGCAGACACCAGACTCACTTACAAGGCGCTTGTTCGCCCGACTCTTGAGTATTGTTCATCTATCTGGGATCCCTATTAGGTAGGGATGATAGAGGAGAGAGAGAAGATCCAACGAAGAGCGGCGCGTTTCGTCACGGGATCGTTTAGCTGGAGAGAGAGCGTTACGGAGATGCTAAACAAACTCCACTGGCAGACGTTACAAGAGAGACGTTGTGCATCACGGAGAGATTTAGTATTGAAATTTCGGGACAGCACTTTTCAGGAGCCAGACTACATATTACTTTCTCCCCACATACATCTTGCGTGTTGACTACGAGGAGAAAATTCGAGAAATTAGAGCCAATACAGAGGCTTACCGACAATCATTCTTCACACGCACTAATCACGAGTGGATCTGGGTTGGAGGGATCAGATAGTGGTATCGAAGGTACCCTCCACCACACACCATTAGGTGGCTTGCGGAGTATGGTGTAGATGTAGATATAGCTGAATGGTAATCATGTAACAACGGTCACGAACTGACTGTCTAGCGGAGTGGGCACTAGCAGTCGTTCACACAACTAGTATCAGCAAAACAGACGTCATAATCGAAACTTTACATCCTCCTCTTTCCAATGATGTTGAAATAATCAGTATCTAATTTACATTTCGTGTACTAAAAATGGCTGAAATGGGTCCCCTTTTTGAATAATACTGCATTATTGACACAATTTATGCCAGACACTAAGAGTGGCTTAAGATTACGTTCGGACTAGAATAGTAGGATTGGTTTGTCCTACCATTATGTCTTACAGTTAATGCAGTCATACTTTTTGTGAGGAACCCTCATTAAAGCCTGCTAGAGTATGTAACCCTGCTAAAATGGCTCTGAGCACTATGGGACTTAACTTCTAAGGTCATCAGTCCCCTAGAACTACTTAAACCTAACTAACCTAGAGACATCACACACATACATGCCCGAGGCAGGATTCGAACATGCGACCGTAGCGGTCACGCGGTTCCAGACTGTAGTGCCTAGAACCGCTCGGCCACCCCTACCGGCTATCCCTGCTAGCAGGAGGTTCTGTGCTCTTTGTATGTAGGAGTTTCGACATATTTCAGTTACATTGTCCGTGGTACACTGGATGTTATCTACCGCGAGATCAACGATTATAACTTATGGGTCCATGTAAAACACATGATTTTTGTAGGATACATTCATAATGCAAAGACGTTGCAAAGACGTGTCTAGAATCTTGCGAAATCGTTCAACACCGTGGAAGACTGTTTGAAAGTTGAAGAGCCAAGGATTCAGTGAGTGCATTCGTGTGTTTTGACTTAAATCTGACATGTCTTTCCATCGTTACGAAACAAAGGTCCTTTGGCTGTGCGTTAATACGGACGTTTCGTTTTCTGTTGTTGGTCAAGAACTCACCTCCGGAATTTGCAGAATTACATGTGTTTAGCCAGCTAGCTGAAAACATTCCGACACTCTTAACAAAAAATAAAGAAAAATTAAGATTGTTGTATTAATGCGTCAGGTGTTGTACATAGCCTCCTCCAACTTGAGTTCAAAGCATAGAATATACATAGAGCAGATTAAACTGTCATAAAACTCCTTCTTTGGGAAGTTGTTCAACTCACACTGGCTTGAAAGCCGATTATGTTCTCAAAGTGTTGATCCATTATGTGAATTACTGGATTTCTTTTGGGGTGGGTTCATATTTATAACACCAATTCTTGTCACCTGTGATTACTGTTTCCAGAAAATCATGGTCCGCTTTTTGCATTTGAATCAGTGGAAGGACCACATGTGTCGTTGCTTTTATTGGGGAGTACAGATGCGTGTGATAAACTTTGAATACACTCTTCTCTTGTTATGGAGAATGTCTTGAACATGTAATTTAGAGTTGTTGCGCAATTGCGGTTTGTGATACAACAACGTCGACGCACTATGGTCGCACGTCTGCTACATTACACTGCTGCTCACACCTGACTGGCTGAGTGCGCAACTGTTGTTTACAGTTGTAGCGGCCTCCGAAGTCACTGCACTGACTTCGTTTGTACTCCAAGAACAAAATCAGCCTCAGAATTTTTTGGGCGGACGGTGTATGGAGCTTTATCCCTCGTTGTAATATTAGAAATCTCGCCTCAACTTTCATGATGACAATTCGTATACGACCTATTTCCAAAATTTGTTGTAGTTTATTGTCCGATTCACACAATTAACGTATGACCTTGGTGAGGAGAAGAATTTCGGATGCATCTACATCTGTGTGGAATCATACTGAAATGATGAATCGGACTGTTTCAAAATCTGTTCTCTGAGTTTGAGATTAGGTACATTGTAAACACTCGCATCACGCAACATAACATCTGAATGTAAAGCCTCGCCAGCACATCTGAATTTGCATTTCGTCGTCATACCCTGCAAAACTGTTACCCACTCGCAATAAGTTGCAGTCCAAGAATTGATACCTAGCTGCTACTACATTCACTTGTCGGTCATAATATTTGGTTAGCGAATCTACAACCTGTTCACACCGAAGTTCATTTGCAGTGGCATTAGGAAATAGTTTGTTTATAAGGCGGGACACTGCACTTCCTACCGTGGATAAGAAATAAGGTAGTTTCACAGTACCTGATAAGTTGTGAGCGAGTACGTAGGCTTCAAATTGTTGCAACTACCCGAGCCATTCCTCTTCTCGTTCATGAAACTGGAGAAAAGGCGGTATAGCTGTAGGTGATGCTGTAGGTGGTGTTTGTTCCGTCGGGTGCGCAGCGTCGGTCAGTAGCTACTGCACCGTGTTGAGCAGTGTAGATACTTGCTGAGTCTAGAACTGAAACACCTGCGTTATCTGTGTTGTATGTAACACTGGCGGCTCTGTTGCCTGAGCAGGGTGTGGGATAGGAGGGGGGTGGACATTTTGGAAGAGACAAATGCAAGAAACAGACAAGGCAAGCAAGAAAAATAAGTACAAAAGCAAGGCCCACCTGAAAACACGATAAGCAAAAGAGACTGTTAAAGCAAGTTAACTCCCCTGCAAAGTAAAGGCAAGAGAAAATTAAGGCGCCAGCAAAACAAAAAGGAAAATTCCGTGTCTGCGAGGCGCGGGTTTTGTTGGCGAATCGTCGTCGTCAGTGTGGGATTCTGCCCACTCGTCTCTTATCAGGTTCCTACGGAAGCTGTTGTCTCGGATAGCTAGACAACATACAAGCAAATCATATTAATGGAATTGAATTGACAATACTTAACTTGGATTAACAATGACGTGTCGCAAGCAATTAGCGACATGCAAATAATCAATGTCCTTCTATGTATACAATTTCTACGCACTCAATCGATATGGACCACAAGTCACTGCTCGTCTTCTAGTGTAGCTTTTCTAGTGTTCATCATCTAGTCCGCCCGCGGTTAGGTGGCGCGTCGCTTTTATTCTGTTTGTGCAGACGCCGCTCCAGTCGTGGTAACCTTCTAGTCAGCGTGCTATTGGCTGACGTCGTCTCCACAACCCTCTCTGCTCTTGCGTTCTTGATCTTCGTGCCGGCGCTTGTCGTTACGGAGTAACAATCTGCTTTTGTTTACTTATTTTGGGCTGATGAAATCACCTCCAGCGACTGTAGAAGTACATATTTCATTTGAGCTTTTTACCTTGCTTACGTGTGCGTAATTTCCCTCGCCTCCCCATCCTCCTTTATATTTGTGAAACATTTGGGTACACCCTATATTCGACAACATTCCATTAGAACTACTGATGGCCTTGGGAGAGCCAGTCCTGACAAAAGTCTACCATCTAGTGAGCAAGATGTATGAGACAGGCGAAATACCCTCAGACTTAAAGAAGAATATAATAATTCCAATCCCAAAGAAAGCAGGTGTTGGCAGATGTGAAAATTACCGAACTATTAGTTTAATAAGTCACGGTTGCAAAATACTAACGCGAATTCTTTACAGACGAATGGAAAAACTGGTAGAAGCCGACCTCGGGGGAGATCAGTTTGGATTCCGTAGAAATATTGGAACACGTGAGGCAGTACTGACCTTACGACTTATCTTAGAACAAAGATTAAGGAAAGGCAAACCTTCGTATCTAGCATTTGTAGACTTAGAGAAAGCTTTTGACAATATTGACTGGAATACCCTCTTTCAAATTCTAAAGGTGGCAGGGGTAAAATACAGGGAGCGAAAGGCTATTTACAATTTGTACAGAAACCAGATGGCAGTTATAAGAGTCGAAGGGCATGAAAGGGAAGCAGTGGTTGGGAAGGGAGTGAGACAGGGTTGTAGCCTCTCCCCGATGTTATTCAATCTGTATATTGAGCAAGCAGTACAGGAAACAAAAGAAAAATTCGGAGTAGGTGTTAAAATCCATGGAGAAGAAATTAAAACTTTGAGGTTCGCCAATGACATTGTAATTCTATCAGAGACAGCAAAGGACTTGGAATAGCAGTTGAACGGAAAGGACAGTGTCTTGAAAGGAGGGTATAAGATGAACATCAACAGAAGCAAAACGAGGATAATGAAATGTAGTCGAATTAAGTCGGGTGATGCTGACGGAATTAGATTAGGAACTGAGACACGTAAAGTAGTAAAGGAGTTTTGCTATTTGGGAAGCAAAATAACTGATGATGGTCGATGTAGAGAAGATATATAATGTAGACCGGCAATGGCAAGGAAAGCGTTTCTGAAGAAGAGAAGTTTGTTAACATCGAGTATAGATTTAAGTGTCAGGAAGTCATTTCTGAAAGTATTTGTATGGGGTGTAGCCATGTATGGAAGTGAAACATGGACGATAAATAGTTTGGACAAGGAGAGAATAGAAGCTTTGGAAATGTGGTGCTACAGAAGAATGCTGAAGATTAGATGGGTAGATCACATAACTAATGAGGAGGTATTGAATAGAATTGGGGAGAATAGGAGTTTGTGGCACAACTTGACAAGAAGAAGGGACCGGTTGGTAGGACATGTTCTGAGGCATCAGGGGTCACTAATTTAGCATTGGCGGGCAGTGTGGAGGGTAAAAATAGTAGAGGGAGACCAAGAGATGAATACACCTTGCAGATACAGAAGGATGCAGGTTGCAGTAAGTACTGGGAGATGAAGAAGCTTGCACAGGATAGAGTATCATGGAGAGCTGCATCAAACCAATCTCAGGACTGAGGACCACAACAACAACAAAACAACATATTCAAGATTTCATGAATCTCGTATCTTTCGTTGTATTTACTACTAAAACATTTTGGTACACCCTCTATTCGAAGTCCATGAATCTTGAATCTTTCCTTATATCTGCTACTTACTGAATGACTATGATGAGGTAGAGTCTTTCAGGTATGCTTTTCTGTAGAATTTTTTTCTTGCATTAGTCTGAAGAACACACCTTCAGTAACTTTGGAAGTTTTTGTACCTTATTTAAGTGAGACGAAACTGTCTTACTCTCCTTCTCCCATCCCTCCGTACCGCTGTCTCCCCCATCCTCAGTGATTGTAGGAGTAATTCTGATTCATTCGGTGTTCTGAACTCGTTATGTCGCGTACGTTTCACGGTCCCTGATGCTTCTGGCGAATGACTAGGATGAGGTGGAGCACCAGGTTGCTGAACTGACTGCTGCTGGATGGAGTGGCGGGTCTGAGGAGGTGGGCTGAGAGGTTGTCCTTTCAGCGCGTCCTCTCCGGGCAGCCACAGCAGACGCACGCGGCAGCCAATACACGAACGCTCTGACGTCACGCCGGCAAGGCAACCCCCGGCCTGGCTGCAAAGCAGGGCGCGCGCTGTTGGTCGCGAGATCACCAATACATCCTTGTTACTACCCACGCATGTATTATAGCTGTAATTTCAGATACACAGCATCACATTTTAGAAACAAATTTACTGCATATTCAAATAGCATCTTACAAAACATGAAAATCTAGTGAAACATAGTATGATAATCAATCGAAAGCTGAAGAGCCATGAGGGGGGAGCAACCTTAATTCAATATGAAACGGTACTGTATGTACCTGTACATGATTAAATACGATGTTTTGCAATCGTACCTTCCTAAAAGGACAGCATCGTTTGTAGATATTCACGGCTGCGGCCACTTGCCGTTTCCCTCTCTCTCGTACCGCGACCCCACCGCGGGCGTCACTAAACTCCCATGATGTAGGATGGAACGTTGATTTATTATGTTATAGAATATTTATTTAATGTTAATATGTTCACGCACGTGAAATATCCTTTACAACCGATTCCCATCTTTCCTGAACCGATGTCAGCCATTAATTTGGAAGCAGACAACTCTTGGTAGACTGTAGTAGAGTAAACTTTGTTTCCTTGGGCTTGAGGGCACAGATCGACCACAGGCAAAACGTTTTTCAAAGAGAATGTGAGAACATAGGGTTTAGCGGGGAGAGGTTGGTCACGTCACCCCCTCCACCGAATACCAGAGGCTCTCAGGAGCTCCGCCATGGTAAGGGGCTGTTCTGCGAGGAAAGGGTAAGCGAGTGGACGTGCCTTCAGCACTTCCGTCTCGGTTGGTAATGGAAAAGGGTATTGGAATACTAGATATTTGTGACTAACCCACACTTTTTCAGCCCAGCGTTGAATAAGGAAACTAATGATTCCGCTCATGGTTATTTTGATTATTTTTTGCTGTATGATTTTTGTGTATTGAGAGTGATATATGTATGTCTTTGTGTTCACGCATCGTGGTAGGCAACGTTAGGCTTGGATAGTGAAATTGTCCATCTATACGATAGAGTTAGGTAACAAACCGTGTGAATTTCAATTTCTTTATGTGTGTTAGGAATTTTGGAATGGTTTATTGATTTTTAATGTGCGTTTTCTGTTTTTTACACGTGCTCCACGTGTGACGAACTAGTAGCAAGGCAGCTACGCTCGCCTATAGAGAAACTCGAGTAGAAGCAATAGATTATTTAAATAAACTGCTACCGCCTCACGGTACAGGCATTTACACAGTTTCAACCATTTGATTACAATCTTGTAAGGATATGGAAAGCCACTTTGAACCCACGTGGTCGTAGCCACCACGTGCACATGCAGTATCCTTTGATACTGGCTAAATCATAACTGAAGTTGCTACACAATACAGGAGTATAAGAAAAGAGAGCTTTACCGTCTAATGCCAAGCCGATCTCTGTCCTCACCCCTTTGCATACTAATATTGAATCTGTTCAGAATGGTTCAAATGGCTCTGAGCACTATGGGACTTAACATCTCTGGTCATCAGTCCCCTACAACTTAGAACTACTTATACCTAACTAAGCTAAGGACATCACACAACACCCAGTCATCACGAGGCAGAGAAAATCCCTGACCCCGCCGGGAATCGAACTCGGGAACCCGGTATTGAATCTGTGCACTAGGTGCAAATTTGAGCTCTTGTCTATCCTGTCCTATGTGTTTTAGTATTAATGTAGCGGAAACATTGCTAGTAGCTGATGAGATGCAATTCCGTCTGTTAAGAATCCCACCTTTCCCAGAAATAGCGTGCGTGTTGCGTGCAGTTGTGTAAAATAATAAGAGGCTTCACCTCCACCTAACATTATACGAAATTAGGAGAAATATCTATCAAAGAAATAAAGCAAATTTATTCAGAATAATTTCAGTATGCTATGCTTGAACAAACCCTATACCCCTTTAACAATTGTAAATATTAATGTCATAAACTGCCAATAGGTATGCTGTGTTCTATGACGGAAAACTCCTTCATTGGTCCCTACAAATGAATCCGGTGCGCATTATTACCAATCAGGGCCTAAAGATCGTTAGACACTGCCATAATTGCCGGCAGCCTTGTCGGTTTCTTCTGGCCGAGGACCAGCGTGTTCAATATCCACACCCATAGAGGGCTGTAATACAGATGAAGGAGGTCTCCGAGAATGTATGACAGAAAACCAGTGTAAACTAATTGCAAAATTCTTCCTCGTCGTTAAAGAATAGATAATTTCCCCACAAACAGATAACTTTTAATGAAGGCAACTTCTGCCAGAATATGTTTCAAGTAATACACCCCCAGCGACAGACCCTTTTCAAAGAAAAAATGCTTAGTTAAAAATATTCACTCAGGCAGTTGCTACTCAAACAGTGTTTTCCGAGAAGAACCAATCTATGAACCGCTGAAAAATAGGAGAAGGAAGTGGAAGCATCTAAAAAGTGATGCGACATCGTATTTTTGACAGTTAAATAGCCGAAATAAGAACAACTAAAGAAGTCCTGGGAAAATTGCATGATCAAGTGATGGAATGTGGGAAAAGTGCTTTGGCCACCAGAAACATTTATTTTTAGTAATGAGGAACAAAAAAGTGTAGGTAAAAAGAGTTGGAGTACGTAGGACACATTCATAGGCAACGGTTGTAGTGCAGACACATACATGACGTTAGGATATGACAAGGAGGTGTAAAGAAACAGTGAACTGAAAGCCACTACACGTTGCATGAGCTTACAAGGTACTATACGCCCTCAGTTGGAGTCGAAAATTGGAGAGGCAAAGCACTTTTTCGCACTGAGAATATTGTAAAGAGTGAAATATTTGATAGCTATCAGTGTTGCTGTATATTTTGGCAAGCTATGAGAATGACGTGACACATGAAACGCAATGTGCTTTCTCTATTTGAGCTACTGAAAAAAGCGTGATCTTATCCATCGGCGTCGAAGGAACGACATAGGCCGTGCTCTGGGTAATGATTATCAAGCTCTGAATTGGTTAAAAACAGTACTGGCACCATTCAGAACTGGGGTTGCAACTATTTTGTTACGATCCTTTTAAGCGAGAACAGCCAATAGTTTCAGCGTCCAAAAAAATTGTAGTGAGAAGACGTTGTGGTGGAGATAATGCCTAGAACAAGGGTAATTCAGAGTATATGATTGCCTATGTTGTTACATTCCAGGGTTCAGATACGGAGGTTCACGTTCATTTTATATTAGCACGATGTAAATTTCAATGCACTTCACTTTTAGGTAATGTCTAACATTCTGTGTGGTGTCTGTTTGTTCTATATCATGTCTCCCTACCACTTTCGCGCAACGACGCTCTGAGCGTCTTTTTTAGTTTGAACCTGGGACCTGTTGCTGGTAAGGAGACGCCAGACCACACATGACATGTAGAGTTCAGATGAGTTCAGTGAGACTAGCGATGATGTAACCAAGTACTTAATGATTTCAGCGTCAGCTCCACTGCACTCCCTGTAAAAGAATCTTAATACTAACTAAATTTAGTGGAAGGGGTTCAAGGCTTTCCTATTTTTAGTTAGCTGGTAAAATAACGTCGAGAAAGCCGTTAAGTTTACCATTGGAAATTTTATTCTACTCACAAAACATTGTTTATAAATTGCACTATTGATAAAAGGAAATGTTTTAATACAGGATGATAAAAACCAACTGCGTTCAACAAAAATGTGAACGAATATTCCCTGAGTGGGTTTCCAAGTTCTACAATGGATCGAAGGATGACCTATGCCATATCACATCTATTATCTAGGTTTAAATTACGTTTCACATGAGAGAAAACTATCAAAATGGTCTACAGTGACCCTCAATTATCTTTAATTACTTATCTAACCTGTCGTAAATTACAGTGGCTGATGTGGCTTCTCAGTAACTATATAACAGAAAAATCATCGCATTTCAGATTTTTACTTCAAGTGGCAAATGTGAGCACCATGAGCTTTAATTGACGATCGACACTAGTATTGCGCAAAAAGGGGGTGTAACAGATGAGACTTCTGCAGTTCTAAGTGAAGCTTTATGCGCTGTTATGCGGCCTTGCGTGCGTTAATTACCTTGTCGGTGATCGTTAGTTGGTTTTAAAAAACTCATTGGCTGTGTTTTCATCTGACCAATCAGGGTCTCAATGTTAACCTTAAGCTCCGCCTACAAAAATTCTGTCTATCCAATGAGAAACGTTATACTTTTCGTGGTAGGGCTATGTTTTTGAAGTTTGAAATGTAACAGAGACGCAAAAAAGTCTCACGCTACAACTTGCAGCTGGTGTGGTCCTTTTAGTGATATCTTAAGATCTATACTGTTCTTCTGGAGGGCTCTATCTATTAACATGGGCTGGGGTTTGGTCCTGACGTAGCAGAGACCCGAAAAAGTCTCACGCTAAAACTTGCAGCTGGTGTGGTCCTTTTAGTGTTATGGTAAGATCTATACTGCTCTTCTGGAGGGTTCTATCTTTTAACATGGGCTGGGGGGTGGTCCTGACGTAACAGAGACGCGAAAAAGTCTCACGCTAAAACTTGCAGCTGGGGTGGTCCTAGCGGTTAGCTGCTCTCGGCTTCTGTTCTTGTTTCTCCCCTTGGAACTGCGTCTGCCTCACGGTGGGAAGGTAAGACATGCATTTAGGCATTTTTGTGTTAGTCTGTGATATTCCATTTGCACACTCGTTACTCGTATTACTTTGGTTCATTTAATGTCAGAATTTATTCGGAGCTATGTGACATACTACTGGATTTGCTTATATTGTCAGGGTTTTCATGGAGGGTGTTGGATTTGCCTGACACCTTACAAATCACCACCCATCGAACTTAATTTTTGCACTGAAGTTAGGCAATGATTGAATCGTTGTATAAGTCAGTCAAAAATTATTCCGTTGTCTAAATTTTGCTGCCTACTGTTCAGCCACGTTATTCTGTTCTCTCCTAGGTTGTATTACTAATTTATATTTTTGTATTCTTCCACACTATTATCAAAAATATGTTTATATTGTCAAGGGAAGAATATTTTTATTCTATTAAAATTCTGTTCTATTAAAATTTTCTTTCTTTATTTAATTGGTTCAAATGGCTCTCAGCACTATGGGACTTAACATCTATGGTCATCAGTCCCCTGGAACTTAGAACTACTTAAACCTAACTAACCTAAGGACATCACACAACACCCAGCCATCACGAGGCAGAGAAAATCCGCGACCCCGCCGATAATCGGGAACCCGCGCGTGGGAAGCGAGAATGCTACCGCGCGACCACGAGATGCGGGCTTTATTTAATTGTGAAGTTTGTTTTTCAGGAAGTTTGTTATCGAAAGTGTGGAGTCTTTCACATCGATTTTGTTAGAAATATTGTTTTTATAAATTTAGTAATTAAGTAAAATCTATTTCTAACACATTTTCTAAATATCATGTACAAGTAAAATGTTTTTGTTTCTAGACACTCAATATAACATTGTTACACTAACGAATAAGAATTATTTCCAAGAATTGCTTTGACAAAGAAATATACATACATAGGTATTGAGATATTATCCTAACAAATGGTAGAAATGTTAAAAAAATGGAAAATATCCAACAAGATAATTTTTTATTCTTTGTTTTTATAAGGAGAAAATAAGTAAAATATAGTCATTCTTTTATTTTTATGAGGTGAAAATAAGTGGCATATACACTCCTGGAAATTGAAATAAGAACACCGTGAATTCATTGTCCCAGGAAGGGGAAACTTTATTGACACATTCCTGGGGTCAGATACATCACATGATCACACTGACATAACCACAGGCACATAGTCACAGGCAACAGAGCATGCACAATGTCGGCACTAGTACAGTGTATATCCACCTTTCGCAGCAATGCAGGCTGCTATTCTCCCATGGAGACGATCGTAGAGATGCTGGATGTAGTCCTGTGGAACGGCTTGCCATGCCATTTCCACCTGGCGCCTCAGTTGGACCAGCGTTCGTGCTGGACGTGCAGACTGCGTGAGACGACGCTTCATCCAGTCCCAAACATGCTCAATGGGGGACAGATCCGGAGATCTTGCTGGGCAGGGTAGTTGACCTACACCTTCTAGAGCACGTTGGGTGGCACGGGATACATGCGGACGTGCATTGTCCTGTTGGAGCAGCAAGTTCCCTTGCCGGTCTAGGAATGGTAGAACGATGGGTTCGATGACGGTTTGGATGTACCGTGCACTATTCAGTGTCCCCTCGACGATCACCAGTGGTGTACGGCCAGTGTAGGAGATCACTCTCCACACCATGATGCCGGGTGTTGGCCCTGTGTGCCTCGGACATATGCAGTCCTGATTGTGGCGCTCACCTGCACGGCGCCAAACACGCATACGACCATCATTGGCACCAAGGCAGAAGCGACTCTCATCGCTGAAGACGACACGGCTCCATTCGTCCCTCCATTCACGCCTGTCGCGACACCACTGGAGGCGGGCTGCACGATGTTGGAGCGTGAGCGGAAGACGGCCTAACGGTGTGTGGGACCGTAGCCCCGCTTCATGGAGACGGTTCCGAATGGTCCTCGCCGATACCCCAGGAGCAACAGTGTCCCTAATTTGCTGGGAAGTGGCGGTGCGGTCCCCTACAGCACTGCGTAGGATCCTACGGTCTTGGCATGCATCCGTGCGTCGCTGCGGTCCGGTCCCAGGTCGACGGGCACGTGCACCCTCCGCTTACCACTGGCGACAACATCGATGTACTGTGGAGACCTCACGCCCCACGTGTTGAGCAATTCGGCGGTACGTCCACCCGGCCTCCCGCATGCCCACTATACGCCCTCGCTCAAAGTCCGTCAACTGCACATACGGTTCACGTCCACGCTGTCGCGGCATGCTACCAGTGTTAAAGACTGCGATGGAGCTCCGTATGCCACGTCAAACTGGCTGACACTGACGGCGGCGGTGCACAAATGCTGCGCAGCTAGCGCCATTCGACGGCCAACACCGCGGTTCCTGGTGTGTCCGCTGTGCCGTTCATGTGATCATTGCTTGTACAGCCCTCTTGCAGTGTCCGGAGCAAGTATGGTGGGTCTGACACACTGGTGTCAATGTGTTCTTTTTTCCATTTCCAGGAGTGTAGTTTTAGTGTTTATTATGCCTTACTTTTGTTCTTTATATACTGTCCATTTCAGAACTAATGACTTATTTTTATCGATAGTCTATTTTTTACTTATGTCCATAGTCAATGACTGTTATTTTGTAGTTTATTAGCGGTCTGGTGTGCTTAACTTATTTAGTTTTTCACACATTTCTTTTGCACAATTCCTACATCACATAATTGATTTCACACATTCACACAATCCTTTGAATGTTTAAGCATGAGGTTGGCGAATGTTTTTGCACGAATGTGATGGATGTGGGCAAGTATTTGATGTACAGCTTCGTTCGTCGTTCCTTGTTGGCTTCGCAGGTGTGTGTTGCTGTTGTGGAGGTCCCATAATGGAATGGAGCTGTGAGTGCAGAATCTCGTGGTTTACTGGCTTTGTATGCGTGAAAGTCATCGTTATGTGTCGTTGAAAGCGGTCGTTTTTCGTTGTAATACTTCACAGACGACTAGTTTACAATAGGATAGGGATTTGGGAAGGTATGTCATCTATTCTTCACCCATCTTCTTTCTTGGTCTCAATCTTGTGAATCTTCAACTTCTGTTCCTCCTGCTTATTCTCTGCTTCTTACTTCATTCTTGGTTCTTCTCTGGGCAGGAGATGGAAATATTTATTGATAACCAGTCGCTTTGAAGTTATCCTCCTAGTAACAGTTTGATAAATGGTTTGGGCATGTCATTTCTACTTTGTGGACGTTTTCTTCAGTTTTGTGCTTCACCATGCTGTTTAATAGCGGTAGTGTGACTTTTACACATATTTTTTGCCAGTGGTGGCTTGCCCAAGCTGTCTTCTCGTCAGGCCGTTTTTTGCTCGCTCCGCTGAGTTGGGGCGTCCCGGGTTTAACGAGCAGTGTAAGTCCGGTGTTTGCTTGTCAGTTCCTGCACTGGTCCCTGCCGTGTTCCGCCACTCTGTGGTTCCGTGTTCTGTCCCAGCAGGGTTCCACCTAGCGGGCTGATTTATTGCCCACTTTCGATACAAGGGCCCTCTGTTGGTCTCGCTGTCCTTTCCCTTCTCTTGATGCTTCTGCATTGTAGGAATCATGTCTTGCTAATTATGGCCTTTTCTTTCTTGATACTTCTCTCGTTGCAACTTGTGGGTCATTGCATCTCGTCCTTGCTGGCCTTTTTACGGTTCTTACAAAAAGTTTTACATATAATCATCTAACATATGTCTAGTACCTACATTGTTTTACGCCTTCTTAAAAGCTTTACAAAGTTCGGCGCCCTTTCCATGTTACAATTCTAAGATATTTTGAGTTTGAACTTCTACAAAAATCCTTAAATTCGTTTTTTTATTTTTTTGTGTAGTGTCGTGGTGTATAGCATTTTAGTATTTCATGGTGTTAGACTATCTACACTGTATCCCTTCACCTTAATCTATGGTACTACTAGTGTTATTTTTGTTTTTGTTTTTATTGAAACTACTTTCTTTTTCCCACCTTCCTCTCTCTTCATTCTTCTTTCTCCTGGCGATCTTATCTGCAACATAATCTTGAAATATTGTGCTGATTATTTACCAGTAATAAAATTAATCTTCAAACTTGTACTGAAAGTGTTTAATACTGCCAGTCTTAGGTAAAAATACCTCTGCTCTATCTCATAAAATACCCTCTAATTCTCTTTTACTGTGTTCCGAAATACCTTGAACTTCTGGCAATTTTTTCTTCGATTTCTTTATGGACTTCTAACGTGAGTTGAGGCGATTCCCCCTTTTGTGCATACCATTCTAATTCTTCATCCTCTTTATCTTGCGTCATTCTTAATTGTTTGTTTATAACTGGTATTTCTTCTAAATTTAGCTTTCGCTCAAAGAGAAGTGTGACATTCCTGAATGTTAGGCTACCTTTCCCCATATGTATTATCACTCGTCTCTCATTTACAAAATCTGCATCTATAATCAAATCTACAGTTAGTTTAGGTATAATCACGAAGTTGGCTTCGATCTTGTTTGTCTCACAACTTCCGCAGAATTGTTTCTAATAGGACCTCTTACATTAATCTTACGTGTTTTCAGAGCTGGCAATTCCTCATTGGCATTACACTGCTTGAATAAATTTTCTGAGATCGCAGTCAGTTCACTTCCGCTATCAATTACAATATTGACTGGGATATGCATTTCCATGGTCTTCACAATTGGTTGAATTTGAAAGGGTTGGTTCTGATCTTCTTCTTCTTGCATCAACGAATCCTCCACTGAATCATACATAAGTCTTTTTAGGAATTTCCCTTGTGGATTCGAACTTTCTGTAGGATTAGCTTCGACTGCTACTTCTCTCTCTTTTATTTCCTCTTCTCTATTTCTTCCTTCATTTACGCTTTCGTTAACATCCTCTACTTTTTCCTCATCCTCGTCTATCTTCTCCTTCTTCGTCGCTACTTCCACATAATCGCATCTAAATGCTCTAATTATCGCTTCATAACTTCCTTCATTATATACGTTGGGTTGTGTGCCCACTCGTAACTTATTTTCAACTTCTGTCGACTGCAAATTATCCTCATTGAATTCGCTTTCCCTGGTTTCCATCTCAAATAGCTCTGCAATACTCATTACATCGGCCTTTCCTCCTACGTTCGTTGTGCATGCCTCTGGTAATTCATCTTCCTCGTCGGTATTGTCCCAGTTAATTTCGTCCCAACACGATATTGTTATTTTCTTGTCTTCGTTTTCATCTGATCCCTGCGGATTTCTTTCTTCCTTCTTCTCTTCTCGTGATAAGATTTCTACTTCTCTGTTCAAGGTGCTGCAATTGTCCTGGGTCGGTGCGTCATTTTCTTTGGCATGGGTGCTTAGCTGTCAATTCGAGCGTTTATCAGGGGTTGGTGGTCTTACCTCCACCTCTTCTATCTGTATTCTGTTTTCTTGTTCAGCTTGTTGATAGTGGTTTTTTTGTTGATAATTTGTCGGTCTATTGGTTCTCCAGTACCCGTTCCAGTTGTCGTTATTCCCTCTGTAATAGGTGTTGCCGTTTCTGGGACGAATTATAGTTATTGTCATATTCTCTTCTAAATCCATAACCGGTTCTTTATTGAAATCTATTGTCGTTTCTTGGTGCGAAGTTATCACATGGTTCGTAATTATTGTTTCTTCGTACTGTGTCTTGTGGATTCCACTGCTTTTTGCTTTCGTTTTTACGTGCGATTCGTCTTTTTCTTGCGTCATCTTCCGAAAATATGAACTATAGTTCCCTTAGAATACCTTTAAATGCTTCGACGTCATTGCCTCCGCGACCTACTAATGATTTCTGGTATTTCAATGGCAGCTTCATCGCGCATAATTTAATCAACTCTCCGTCTCTGTATGGTACATCTAAGCATTGATTTTACTTTGCCATTAATTAGAAAAATTTCACGGGAATCTTCTCTCATGAATTTTCAAAAAAAGGGTTCTGTAATAATTCTTACTTCACTCTGTTCTGTGCTTCGCTGGACCACTATCGTGAGAGAAACTTCTCTCTGAAATCTTCGTACGATCGGCATGTCGCTACAACATTCTGCGTGGTTTCTGCGACTGTTCCTGACATGCGTGCACATATAAAGTCTAATTTGTGTGCTTGCGTCCAGTGTTCTGGTAATCCTACTCGGAATTGATCAATAAAAGTTCGTGGATGTAATGAGTTTCCTTCTCGAAAGTGTTGAAATTTTCTGACTGTGAGGAAATGATGGTTGTCGTACTTCGTCATAGTTCCATATGAAATTCGCGATTCTTCGCCACTTTTGTTTCTGATCATTTCTCCCGTCGTTCTTTCCGGTTGTGGTAGATCCATTGGATATTGTCCACCGTAACTTTCGCGTACCCTTGCGTAGTATCGTTGGAGTGATACGCAATAATTTTCTTCCATCGGTTGTGAACGTGTAGCTGATTGCATTGCACTGTACTCTTCGCGACCTGGCTTTCCATTGTCAAGTATTGATTCGGTATCTTGTCTGGCTAACCTTACTGCTTCATTGCACAATCCAAACTGTCTTGAAACATACATTTGTGGTTCCACATGTGTTTGTGATGACGTTTGTTCATCAAGAATTTCGAAACGTGTTTGTTGCTGTGCAGGCTGTCTGATTTCACGTGTGTTACTTTCCGCCTGTGATTGAAATCGCAAATGCGTAATATCTTCGTTAATTGCTTGTTTTTCCGGTACTGTTACAGATACGGATGTGGTTTCAGACTCTGTGCTTGTTCGATCCTGTTCACTACGCTCTTCAATGGTTTGCAACAACTCTGTTCGCAATTTCTGAAATTGTCGCTTCTTTTGCGCTTCTATTTTGACTATGCGGTTATCATATATTTTCAGCGCTGCTTTTGTGATACGTTTGTGTAACTCACTGTTTTCAACAACTTCACTCGCTGTACCTGCTGCTTGTCTAGTAATTTGGTTTATCTGCTTCTCTAGTTTCTTGACTACTCCCTGGGTGTTGTTACGTAATGTTTGGAGCTCGTCCTGAATGTCATTACGCAATGTTTGTACGTCCGCTTGTACCTTGTCGATGTCTGTTCTCAATTGACTGTGTCCTGTTATTAAGTTTCCTATCACTTCTCGAGATTCTTTTGCCTCGTCTTCAATATGACTTAGGTGTAATGAATTTTTTTTTGTTTTGTTCATTAATCTCACGCATTTGTCTTTTGACTTCTGCATTCTGAATTTGAATTTGGGTCGCTATGTCTTTATTTTGCCTTGTCACGGTTTCCGTAATTTGTTGTAATAATTCTGCCAGATTGGTGGGTCCTATTGCATTTTCTTCCGACGTCCTACGCTCTGTGTTTTCGTCCAAGTGTTGGTTCGCAACCGATTGCATTGAAATGTGCTGTGACACGTTTCTGCTCGCATTCCTTGTACTCTGTCGTGAGGGAGCTCTGATGACTTGTACTATGGGTTCTACGTATACAAGACGCAAGTTAGAATCCTCATCGTCTGTCTCTCTACTTTCCTGCTCCTCTGTCGTATGCTGACCTACGTTTTCTATGCCCTGACGTACATTATCCTCGTTATGGTGCGTTATATGTCCTATTTCTCGAGATACTGCATCGTCTGTTGTACTGTCCTCTATTCTCTGTCCTTTTTCATGCTGGGTCTCAACCTCAATTCAGTCAAGGTCTCGATCTGCCGTTACTAATCTTTCCGAATCCCTTATTTTCTGTTTTAAAAGCAATTCACGCGCCCTGCTTCGCGTCAACATGCGCACATACGATCTCACACGTTTCTTGTTCACACGACTGAACAATCAATTCACTTACTTGTTGGGTCAGAACCAACTTGTCAACGATGTATCCGCCACCTGTGCGCTTCCATTGGAGAGAAAACTTAATTCTAACAATATTAAAATTCATAACTTAATTATGCTATTGTCTCTGCTAGAATGTCTCACTATCTATCACTGCAGCCACTGTTTTCAACTATTTATGCCTTTCAAAAAAAATTTTTTTATTACGAAAACTTTTTAACAGGATATTTTTCTGACCTAGTTAGGCATGTGGTCGACCTTCAATCATGGTATTTAGCATCCTGGCAGGGTCGCCATTTTCTAACATTCTGTGTGGTGTCTGTTCTATATCGTGTCTCCCTACCACTTTCGGGCAACGATGCTCTGAGCGTGTTTTTTAGGGAATTGACTAGTTTGAACCTGGGACCTGTTGCTGGTAAGGAGACGCCAGACCACACATGACATGTAGAGTTCAGAAGAGTTCAGTGAGACTAGCGAATATATAACCAAATACTTAATGATTTCAGCGTCAGCACCACTGCAGTCCCTGTAAAAGAATCTTAATACTAACTAAATTTAGTGGAAGGGGTTCAAGGCTTTCCTATTTTTAGATAGCTGGTAAAATAACTTCGAAAAAGCAGTTAAGTTTACCATTGGAAATTTTATTCTACTCACAAAACATTGTTTATAAATTGCACTATTGATAAAAGGAAATGTTTTAATACAGGATAATAAAAACCAACTGCGTTCAACAAAAATGTGAACGAATATTCCCTGAGTGGGTTTCCAAGTTCTACAATGGATCGAAGGATGACCTATGCCAGATCGCATCTATTATCTAGGTTTAAATTACGTTTCACAAGAGAGAAAACTACCAAAATGGTCTACAGTGACCCTCAATTATCTTTAATTACTTATCTAACTTGTCGTAAATGGCAGTGGCTGATGTGGCTTCTCAATAACTATATAACAGAAAAATCATCGCGTTTCAGATTTTCACTTCAAGTGGCAAATGTGAACACCATGAGCTTTAATTGACGATCGACACTAGTATTACGCAAAAAGGGGGTGTAACAGATGAGACTTCTGCAGTTCTGAGTGAAGCTTTATGCGCTGTTATGCAGCCTCGCATGCGTTCATTACCTTGTCGGTGTTCGTCAGGGGGCGACGGACAGCACAGCTCCGATCACCTCGCTGCCTCAGAAGCAACTCTCCTAACTTCTCCTTACTACAATTTACTGAAGTTGGTTTAAAAAAACTATCTGGCTGTGTTTTCATCTGACCAATCAGGTTCTCAATGTTAACCTTAAGCTCCGCCTGCAAAAATTCTGTCTATCCAATGAGAAACGTTATACTTTTCGTGGTGGGGCAATGTTTTTAAAGTTTGCAACGTAACAGAGACGCGAAAAATTCTCACGCTAAAACTTGAAGCTGGTGTGGTCATTTTAGTGTTATCGTATGATCTATACTGTTCTTCTGGAGGGCTCTATCTTTTAACATGGGCTGGGGGGTGGTCCTGACGTAACAGAGATGGGAAAAAGTCTCACACTAAAACTTGCAGCTGGTGTGGTCCTTTTAGTGTTATCATAAGATCTATACTGTTCTTCTGGAGGGCTCTATCTTTTAACATGGGCTGGGGGGTGGTCCTGACGTAACAGAGATGGGAAAAAGTCTCACGCTAAAACTCGCAGCTGGGGTGTTCCTGGCGGTTAGCTGGCGACGTGGGTGTCTGTCCCTTATCGTAGGGCCTTCCAGCTTAACACGGATCTGCTCTCGGCTTCTGTTCTCGTTTCTCCCCTCGGAACTGCGTCTGTCTCACGATGGGAAGGTATGACATGCATTTAGGCATTCTTGTGTTAATTCCATTTGCTCACTCGTTACTCGTATTACTTTGGTTAATTTAATGTCACGATTTATTCGGAGCTATGTGACATACTACTGGATTTGCTTATCATGTCAGGGTTTTCATGGAAGGTGTTGGATTTGCCTGACACCTTACAAATGAAATACTAAAAGGATTTTGGTCCATGAAAAAGTGAGGCGTGTAGTGTCAACAATATCCAGCAAAGCAGCTTGTGAGTACTTAGGGTGCCACAGGTTACCTAGTAAATCGCACAAATCGCACATATAGACTGTTTGATCAAAAGTATCCGGACACACCAAAGACATACGTTTTTCTTATTAGGTGTACTGTGCTCCCACCTACTGCCAGGTACTCCATATTAGCGACCTCAGTAGTTTTTAGGCATCGTGAGGGAGCATAATGGGGCGTTCCGCGGAACTCGCGGACTTCGAACGTGGACAGGTGTTTGGGGTCACTTGTGTCATACGACTGTACGCGAGATTTCCACATTTCTAAACATCCCTATCTGAACTTTTTCCTATGTGGTAGTGAAGTGGAAACGTGAAGGGATACGTACAGCAAAGAAACGTACAGGCCAGTCTCGTCTGTTGACTGATAGAGACAGTCGACAGTTGAAGAGTGTCGTAATGTGTAATTGGCAGAAATCTATCCAGACCATCACACAGGAATTCCAAACTGCATCAGGAGCTATTGCAGGTATTATGACGGTTAGGTGGGAAGTGAGAAAACTTGGATTTCATGGTCGAGTGGCTGCTCATAAACCGGTAAATGCCAAACGACGCCTCGCTTGGTGCAAGGAGCGTAAACACTGGACGATTGAACAGTGGAAAAACGTTATGTTGCGTGAAGAATCACGGTACACAATGTGGCTATCCGATGGTAGGGTGTGGGTATGGCGAATGCCCGGTGAACATCATCTGCCATCGAGTGTAATGCCAATAGTAAAATCCGAAGGCGGAGGTGTTATATATGGTCTCTGTCTGTGACTGAAGGCTAAATATAAATACACATAGTAGAAAGATGATACCTCTTACACAGCAAATACAAGATCCAACTCTTACACAGCAAATACAGGATCCAAATTATTCAAAGTACAAGACGATCATCTGACTAAGACTTGGTAATAAGATGAAATCGGAAATGAGGCCATTTGATTTACCTGACTCTGAAATATACAGGATGTCCCAGATGGAGCGGACAATATTTAAGGACATGACAGGAACGATAATTCGAGGCTAAAGAGTCTAGTAAACATGCGCACTAAAGTGCATAACTTAACAGCCATGAGCGCTTTTCATCTTCGATACTCCGAAACAAATCCCTTCTGCTACAAGTTCTTTGCTTTCCATATTTTGAGAGGTGGTATTATGGGTCAAAACAAAGAAAAAAGTCCTGTACACATGGGTTAAAGTGCACACACCTCATGAGCTTTCATCACTTCGTCATTGTCTTCGCTACTGTGAAACACGTCTATTCTACTGAACGAGGGCTCATAGGTCTTAAGGTACGCATTTTAGAGCCAGTGTTTACTTGTGCAGTTTTTCTTGGTTTAGTGCATACGCTCCCCTCTAAAAACATGGAAAGTTAAGAGCTTTCAGTAGAAGGGATTTGTTTCAGAGTATGCTCCAAATTCTCAAGGTATGCATTTTGGAACCCATGTTTACTAGACTTTTTGCTATGAATGCCTGTCATATTAATGAATATTGGCCATTCCTCCTGAGCTACCCCGTGTAATAAAAAAAATATTTGTATTTCCTTTATTGACTAGTACCGACCGGAGGAAGGAGGTATAACCTTCCAGCCGCATATTATGCAATTAATACTTCTCGTCACTAAAAGAAATTTATGTAAGTACATACAGAGCAAGTAGTATCTGGAAACAGATTATAATATATAGTAACAGTTGCGACCCACCCGTGGTTATGGAAGTACTATTCTCTCTTGCAAATAGATACATAAAAGCACTGGTTTGGGGACGATGTTGGTATGATACTTTGAACCCCGGTTTTACCATCACAACGTTCATAGAAACCATTGAGTGCAGCACTTTATCAAAGAATATGCATTGATCATATTTCTGAAACAAATTTCATTCTAATGTGAGTACAAAGTTAACACGAATTCCGCGAACAACATTAATTGTTTGTGTCTAACAAGTACGATCACAAGGGCACAAACAATATTCTGTTAGGTTATTGAGAGGGATACAGCTAATAATAACGAAAATACGCTAATTTTCGCATTTATTGCGCCAAGAAGCAGACGATTTTGCTGTTTCGATCCAAAAGAAATTTTTTCCAGTGTTAGTTGGGACCTCGACTGTCTCTCTTACTATACCGTCTGTATGATAAAATTTTTATTGTAGTTATCTCTCAGTATTCTGTTACGAAGTGAAGTTAGGCTTGCTTTGCTTAGACTGTGTCGTATATTTAAGGTTTCAAATTCTTCGCAGATCATTATTTTCCAATTTCTCTTGACTCCTGCAACATTTTATGAATGTCAAGAATCTCATCTCTGGTCCCTGTATCTTAGTAAAATATTTAGTGTTGGTCACTTATGACAGTGAGCAACATATCAGAAATGGCACAAGTATAACAATAGAAAGTCACGTTCTTGATTCTTTACTCGTTTTCGTAGATAATGCTCTTTAGATGGTTCCATATGCGGCCTACTACTTACCCTGTTTGTGATCAATGTCAAGATCAGCTTGATTAACTTTTTTACTTTCACAGTTTTGTGGGGTAGTAAGCGAGAAACATTTTCGTAAAGGTTTAAAATTAAGTGTTAGGTTTGTTGCATGTCACAGAATGCTCTCGTTCTCACATATTATTGTTGTTGTGGTCTTCAGTCCAAAGACCAGTTTGATGCAGCTCTCCATGCTGCTCCACCCTGTGCAAGCTTCTTCATCTCCGAGTAACAACTGAAACCTACATCTTTCTGAATCTGCTTAGTGTATTCATCTCCTGGTCTCCCTCTACAATTTTTATCCTCCTCACTGCCCTCCAATACTAAGTTGGTGGTCCCTTGGTGCCTTAGAACATTTCTTGCCAACAGATCCCTTCTTCAAGTCAAGCTGTGCCAAAAAAATGGCTCTGAGCACTATGGGACTTGACATCTGTGGTCATGAGTCCCCTAGAACTTAGAACTACTTAAACCTAACTAACCTAAGGACATCACACACATCCATGCCAGAGGCAGGATTCGAACCTGCGACTGTAGCAGTCGCGCGGTTCCGGACTGAGCGCCTAGAACCGCTGGACCACCGCGGCCGGCAAGCTGTGCCACAACTTCCTCTTCTTCCCAATTCTGTTGAATACCTCCTCATTAGTTACGTGAACTACACATCTGATCTTCAGCATTCTTCTGTAGCATCACATTTCGAAAGCTTCTATTCTCTTCTTGTCTAAACTATCTATCGACCAAGTTTCACATCCATATATGGCTACGCTCCATACAAACGCTTTACTCCGTACAAAGACTTTTAGAAAAGACTTCCTGACACTTAAATCTATACTCGATGTCAGCAAATTTCACTTCTTCGGAAACGTTTTTCTTGTGATTGCCAGTCTACATTTTATAACCTCTCTACTCCGATCACCATCAGTTATTTAGCTCCCCAAACAGAAAAACACATCTATTACTTCAAGCGTCTAATTTTCTAATCTAATTCCCTCAGCATCGCCTGATTTAATTCGACTACATTCCATTATCCTCGTTTTGCTTTTGTTGATGTTCAACTTATATCCTCCTTTCAAGAGACTATCCATTCCATTCAGCTGCTCTTCCAACACATTTACTGTCTCTGATTGTGTTACTATGCCATCAGCGAATCTCTCAGTTTTTATTTCTTCTCCGTGGATTATTATTCGTACTCAAAATTTTTCTTTTGTTTCCTTTACTGCTTGCTCAATATACGGAATTAACAACTTCGGGAGTGGGCTACAACCCTGTCTCACTCCCTTCCCAACCACTGCTTCCGTTTCTTGCCCATCGACTCTTGTTACTGTCGTCTGGCATCTGTACAAATTGTAAATAACCCAGTCAACATTGTCAAAAGCTTCCTCTAAGCCTATAAATGCTAGAAACGTAGGTTTTCCTTTCCTTAAACTATCTGCTGATACGTCGTAGGGTCCGTATTGCCTCGTGTGTTCCTATATTTCTACGGAATCCAAACTGATCTTCCTCAAGGTGGGCTTCTACGAGTTTTTCCATTCGTCTGTAAAGAATTCGTATCAGTATTTTGCAACCGTGATTTATAAAACTGATAGTTCGGTAATTTTCACACCTGTCAGCACCTGCTTCCTTTTGTATTGGAATTATCATATTATTCTTGAAGTCTGAGGGTATTTCGCCTGTCTCATACGTTTTGCTCACTAGATGGTAGAGTTTTACCAGGGATGGCTCTCCCAAGGCTATCAGTAGTTCTAATGGAATGATGTCTACTCCCGGGGCCTTGTTTCGAGTTAGGTCTTTCTGTGCTCTGTCAAATTCTTTACGTAGTGTCATATCTCCCATTTCATCTTCATCTACGTCCTCTTCCCATTTCCATAATATTACCCTCAAGTACGTCGCCCTTGTATAGACCCGCTATATACTACTCCTTCCACACCTCTTCTTTCCCTTCTTTGCTTAGAACTGGTTTTACATCTGAGCTCTTGATATTCATTTACATTCTTTAAATTTCTCCTCTAGCCATTCCTGCTTAGCCATTTTGCTCTTCCTGTCGATCTAATTTTTGAGATCTTTGTATTCCTTTTCGCTTGCTTCATTTACTGCATATTATCTCCTTTCATTAGTTAAATTCAATACCTATTCTGTTACCAAAGGATTTCTACTAGCCCTCGTCTTTTTACCTATTTGATCCTCTGTTGCCTTCACTATTTCATCTCTCAAAGCTACCCATTCTTCTTTTACTGTATTTCTTTCCCCCGTTCTTGTCAATCGTTCCATGATGCTCTCTCTGAAATTCTCTATAATTTCTTTTTCTGTCAGTTTATGCACGTCTCATTCCATAGATTCCCGCCTTTTTGCAGTTTCTTCAGTTTTAATCTAAATTTCCCAACCAATGGATTGTGGTCAGAGTGCACATCTGCCGCTGCAAATGTCTTACAGTTTAAAACCTGGTTCCTAAATCTCTGTCTTACCATTACATAATCAATCTGAAACCTTCCAGTGTCTCCAGGCCTCTTCCACGTATACAACCTTCTTTCATGATTCTTAAACTAAGTGTTAGCTATGATTAAGTTATGCTCTGTGCAGAATTATAGCAGGTGGCTTCCTCTTTCATTCCGTATCCCCACTCCATATTCACCTACTACTTTCCCTTCTTTTTCTTACTATCGAATTCCAGTCCCCCGTGACAATGAAATTTTCGTCTTCTTTCACTATCTGAATAATTTCTTTTATTCATGATACATTTCTTCAATGTCTTTGTCATCTGCGGAGCTAGTTGGCATATAAACTTGTACTATTGCGGTAGGCGTGGGCTTCGTCTTTATCTTGTCTACAATAATGCGTTCACCATCCTGTTCGTAGTAGCTTACCCGCGCCCCATTATTGAACGTACCCCTGCATTATCCCTATTTCATTTTGTATTTATAACCCTGTATTAACCTAACCAGAAGTCTTGTTCCTCTTGGCACCGAACTTCACTAATTCCTACTATATCTAACTGTAACCTATCCACTTCCCTTATTAAATTTTCTAACCTACCTGCCCTTAAGGGTTTTGATATTCCACGCTCCGGTCCGTAGAACGATAATTTTGTTTCTCCTGATAACGACGTCCTCCTGAGTTCATACATACGGATTAATAAAATCTGGGTATTGAAGCGTCGTGGCCTACAATCCTTTTTTATTCATCCTTACCCCTTTGAAAGTTGAATCGTATCCCCACAGAGATTCTTTCCAGACGGTAAGTGATATGTTTACCAAGTTTCGTTGAAATCGGTCCAGTGGTTTAGGAGAAGCTATGGGGCATACATAGATACATACAATACGTTTTCTTATTCCTGATACGATTTTTATGAAATATAGACTACACAGTGCCCTTAGCTAAGCTGAAGTTACCAGTGAAAACCCCATAAAAATCCTTCTGGTAGTTCTGGAGATTAGAGTGTTCAGACAGACAGACAAGTAAGGTTTAGTAAAACTTTAAATCACGGTGTCTTTTTTCTCCTTGACTCGATTTTGATGAACTACAGCACAAATCCCATAAAAGAAAGTTAACGATGTCACATGCAGTGTGCAGCATTAAATGTTTCGTGTGGCGAAATACGTGTGACATACTGTTTATTGGAAACTTACGCTGTGTGCATCTAGAGCGCACAGAAGAACCAGCTGGAAACGTTAAAAGAACAGAAAAATGACTGATAAATCACAATTCAATGACTGTTAATGGTTATATAATTGAAATGTACTGTTTGGACTAACAAGAAATGTGTAATGAAATAATTTATGTTATAGTTCATAGATGATGCCTCTGTAACCTCCCCTTTGGAAAATTATTAATTACTGTGCTGATAAACCTCTACGTTATTTGATTTTCAAACAGCTGAGCAAAACTGAACGTACTCAGATATTTCTCTCTTTACTTATTCTGATCAGCACTAAACTGACACACAATATTTTTAGCGCAACGCAATCTGACTTTCAATAATCCCTACAAAAGAATGGCCCTAACTAACAATAACCTATACCTTTCATGAATCAGTTACCTCACTAAAATCTTCGTTACTCGAACTACTGCAATACAGCGAGGGCCAGTACTGCCAGCCGTACAAAACATTCTAACTACTGAAGGCACTAACTACTGATAGGCATAGTTAGCAAATGAAAGATTTTGTTAGAGAACAAACAATGTACACTCCTGGAAATTGAAATAAGAACACCGTGAATTCATTGTCCCAGGAAGGGGAAACTTTATTGACACATTCCTGGGGTCAGATACATCACATGATCACACTGACATAACCACAGGCACATAGTCACAGGCAACAGAGCATGCACAATGTCGGCACTAGTACAGTGTATATCCACCTTTCGCAGCAATGCAGGCTGCTATTCTCCCATGGAGACGATCGTAGAGATGCTGGATGTAGTCCTGTGGAACGGCTTGCCATGCCATTTCCACCTGGCGCCTCAGTTGGACCAGCGTTCGTGCTGGACGTGCAGACTGCGTGAGACGACGCTTCATCCAGTCCCAAACATGCTCAATGGGGGACAGATCCGGAGATCTTGCTGGCCAGGGTAGTTGACCTACACCTTCTAGAGCACGTTGGGTGGCACGGGATACATGCGGACGTGCATTGTCCTGTTGGAGCAGCAAGTTCCCTTGCCGGTCTAGGAATGGTAGAACGATGGGTTCGATGACGGTTTGGATGTACCGTGCACTATTCAGTGTCCCCTCGACGATCACCAGTGGTGTACGGCCAGTGTAGGAGATCACTCCCCACACCATGATGCCGGGTGTTGGCCCTGTGTGCCTCGGTCATATGCAGTCCTGATTGTGGCGCTCACCTGCACGGCGCCAAACACGCATACGACCATCATTGGCACCAAGGCAGAAGCGACTCTCATCGCTGAAGACGACACGGCTCCATTCGTCCCTCCATTCACGCCTGTCGCGACACCACTGGAGGCGGGCTGCACGATGTTGGAGCGTGAGCGGAAGACGGCCTAACGGTGTGTGGGACCGTAGCCCAGCTTCATGGAGACGGTTCCGAATGGTCCTCGCCGATACCCCAGGAGCAACAGTGTCCCTAATTTGCTGGGAAGTGGCGGTGCGGTCCCCTACAGCACTGCGTAGGATCCTACGGTCTTGGCGTGCATCCGTGCGTCGCTGCGGTCCGGTCCCAGGTGTTGAGCAATTCGGCGGTACGTCCACCCGGCCTCCCGCATGCCCACTATACGCCCTCGCTCAAAGTCCGTCAACTGCACATACGGTTCACGTCCACGCTGTCGCGGCATGCTACCAGTGTTAAAGACTGCGATGGAGCTCCGTATGCCACGGCAAACTGGCTGACACTGACGGCGGTGGTGCACAAATGCTGCGCAGCTAGCGCCATTCGACGGCCAACACCGCGGTTCCTGGTGTGTCCGCTGTGCAGTGCGTGTGATCATTGCTTGTACAGCCCTCTCGCAGTGTCCGGAGCAAGTATGGTGGGTCTGACACACCGGTGTCATATGTGTTCTTTTTTCCATTTCCAGGAGTGTTTTTACCTTAATTGTGTTCAAAAGTCATCATATATATATATATATATATATATATATATATATATATATATATATATATAAGTTCATGATATCCAGTATTACAAATTTACTGTTTCTGATGGACACACGTCCAGATCGTCTCTCTCCCCACGTCCAGCACTGCTGGCGGCTCACCTCCAAGTGCACAACGCTACGCGTTTTTCACACGCAACTGCCCAACACTACAATAGCGAATATTCCAACAATGCCAACCAGCCACAGATTGCACACAGCACAGTCAGTGATTTTCATACAGAGTGCCAGCCTACTTAGACCTCGTAAGAATAGATGAAACACGTTGGACCCACAGCCACAATAAATTTGAAAAAAACACGTTACTTCACCAGACTGCGTTTGAAATTATTTTATTAGCACTACTGGTTTCGGGCCTGCCCATTCTCAGGTGCATCTACAGTAACACATGTGGATATATCGTCCTCGCTCCATCAAAAAATCACGTGCCGTGTACATTTGTGCACAGCACGATCGTCAGCGGTCGTCATCTTGTAATATTTACGACAAATCAAACAATACACTGAGGTGACAAAGTCATGGGGTTCTTCCCAATATCGTATCGGACCGCGTTTTGCATGGCGCAGTGCAGCAACTCGAGGTGGTATGGCCTCAACAAGTCGTTGGAAGGTCCCTGTAGAAAGACTGAGCCACGCTGCCTCTGTAATCATCTACAACGGCGAAAGTATTGCCGGCGCAGAGTTTTGTTTACGAACTGATCTCTCGATTATGTCCCATACATGTTCGTTAGGATTCATGTCTGGGAGGCCAAATCATTCGTTTGAATTGTCCAGAATGTTCTGCAAACCAATCGCAAACCTTTGTGGCCCGTTGCCATGGGCATTGTCATCCATAAAAATGAAGTCCGTGAATGGTTGCAAATTGCCTCCAAGTAGCCGAACATAACCATTTCCAGTCAGATGTCGGTTCAGTTGGACCAGAGCACCTGGTCAATTCAACCTAAACGTAGCCCGAGTGCCTTATTGACAACTTGGATCCATGGCTTCGTGGAGTTAGCGCCACTCTCGAACCCTACTATCAGTTCTTACCAATTGAAATTGGGACATCTGATTAGGCCACCGCTTCCAGGTCATAGTGTCCAGCCGATATAGTCACGAGCTCAGGAGCGGCTCTGCAGGCGATGCCGTGCTGTCAGCAAAGGCACTCGCGTCGGTCGCCTGCTGCCTAGCCTTTAACATATTTTGACTAAAGTTCAGTCTTGATCACGTCATGTATGTTTTAATGATACAGGTAACCGGTTTCGGTTCTTTCTACAAAACCATCATCAGACCCATGGCTCCCTTAGGATGGTAGGCGGAGCTCTCCTGATCAGTTGACTGCGTAGCAGCGAGGAGAGCTCCGCCTACCAAACTAAGGGAGCCATGGGTCTGATGATGGTTTTGTAGAAAGAACCTAAACCGGTTACCTGTATCATTAAAACATACATGACGTGATCAAGACTGAACTTTAGTCAAAATATAACAATTAATTGATCACTGCTTTCCAAAAATGTTTACCAAAATTGTAGCCTTTAACGCCAAATTTCGCCGCACTGTCCTAGCAGATACATTCGTCGTATGTCCCAAATTAATTCATAGCTTATTTTACGCAGTATTGCTTGTCTGTTAGCCACTGAAAACTCTACGCGAACGTCGTTGCTCTCGGTCGTTAAGTGAGGACTATAGTCCACTGCGTTGTTATTAGTGAGAGGTAATGCCTGAAATTTTCTATTCTTGACACTGTCAGTCTCGGGATACTGAATTCCCCAACGATTTCCGAAGTGGAACATCCCATGTGTCTAGCTCCAACTATTACTCCACGTTCAAAGTCTATTAATTCTCGTCGTGTGGCCATAATCACATCGGACATCTACTCACACGAATCACCTGAATACAAATGACAGCTCCGGCAGTGCACTGCCCTTTTATACCTTGTGCACGTGATGTTTCTACTATCTGTACTGGTGTGCATCGCTGTCCCACGACATATCTCACTTCAGTGTATACAGTGAAACGTCCCCTTTGAACAATTATACAAGACTGTGCTTAACCTGACACACAATATTTTGTTAGCGCAACGCAATCTGACTTTCAAAATTCCCTACAAAAGAATGGCCCTGACAAACATTAAACTATACCTTTCACAAATCACTTACCTCACAAAAATCTTCGCTGCTCAAGCTACTGCAATACAGCGAGCGCCACTACTGCCAGCTAAATAAAAGATTCAAACTACTGAAGGCACTAACTACTGATAGGGGTAGTTAGCAAATGAAAGATATTAATAGAGAACAAACAATGTATTTACCTTAATATCATCACAAGCCATAATATATATATCAGTTCATGACAAATTACAAATCTCCGCCATCTCTCTCCCCACATCCACCACTGCTGGCGGCTCACCTCCAACTGCGCAACGCTACGCGCTGTTCACAGCCAGCTGCCTAACACTACAATGGCGAGTATTACAACAATGCAAAGCAGCCACAGACTGCACACAGCACAGCCAGTGATTTTCATACAGAGGTGGCGTTACCAATAAGAAATCCTAAACAGCCTACTTACATAAGAACCTCAACAGCCTACTTACATAAAGATAACATAAACAGCCTACTTACATAGCCCCCATGCTCCCCACAAAAATTTTACAAATTTTTTTTGGGCAGTGGCCAATAACGATTTGAAAAAATTTTTCATAATTACAATAACAAAGATATCAAATGCACACACTTATTTATACAATGCTGGTCAAAAGCTAAAATTTTTGTCACAGTCCATAAAGACAGTCCAGATTGTTCATCACTGTAAAATTTCAGTGTTTTTCTCAAAGTCTGAGCAGTAAAAGAAAATGCACACGGAAGTAGTGGATTTCCATGGAGTCTTGAAGAAGCAGTGTTGTCCTTCCAACGGAAAGACAGTGCTGACTCTTGACATGCTGACAGGTAATGGGCCACAATATAGCAAACCCACAGCAGAGTCATTCGACGTTTTGAAGAACATTGGAGGTAGGTCATCACAGAGCAGACCCACCGTAGTCCTGGTAGAGATTACGATACTGGTGGGCCACCAGAGGTGCAGACCCACTGCAGTCCTTGTAGAAATAATGGTATTGATGGATCATCAAAGATGTAGACCCACTGTAGTCCTTGAAGAGATGGCCAGCAGCCATCTGTTGTGACTGTGCAGGTGCACAATCACCACTGAAGAGTCTTGCGGATAATGTAGCAAGTCCATAAACCACCACTTGTGCACTCACAAAGTTTCTGGAATTGTCCTTAGAACCAGCAATGCTGTTATCCAGTCCCTTGCTGAATTATTAATACACTTGCAAACACTGACAGTCCCTACTTCTCACATATTGTCCATATACTATGACCAACAGAAACGTCTGCAGTGAAATGTAACTTACAAGTTAATAATATCATGAACTGGTGACAATTACAATTTTATAACATAAGAATACAATTACAAAGGTACAAAATACATCATTAAAGAACATAATAATACAGATAACATTTGTAGTACAGGCTTTACAAAAGAATCGAACTAACATATACATCAGTGGAATTATGACATGAGTACATACATAAAAGATCACAATAACTTTTGAAACATCAACTTTACACATGAGCATTAAACAGAATAAATAATGTGTAAGCATATTTATAAGGTAAATAACATATTATTAATGCCAATTATATTTGAGGATAACAGTATTCGTCATCATAGTGAATGTAGCTTAATATTAAAAGAAGAAAAAAATTCTATGAAACTACACAGAGACAGGAAGAAAACAAATACACAAGGGTACACAAACATATAGTGGGATAACACCAATAGGAAAGGACAGGGTTCGTTTTCAGTGTAACATTTGGTACTGCAGTCCAACCCAAAACTTCATGTATCTTTCCTCTTATTTCATCCTTTGTTTCCACCAAAAAAATTCGGTCTAAGCATGCTTTCTGTATTTATAAGTTCACACATTTCTTACCTCATTTTTATTTTCCATTATCTTACCTCATCATTTATTTCCTAGAAAATCCTACCTATACCTGCTTTCTGTACGTTTTTCGTATAGATTCTCAATGCATTTCTTCCAATTCATTGCAACTCATTCTCTTCTATAGTCTACCCCCTCTTAAGCTAACTTAAATCTACTGAGCTCAGATGCTAAACTAAGGGACGAGGCAATGCAGCAGCACAAAACAATTAACACAAACATCAATGACGAAAAAAATTCAAATTTGCAAAGCAAGCAGCATTAAACCTGGCTTAGCAGAGTAACACAAATTAAAATTCAGTAGCACTACGCCTGGCAAACAGCAGCAACTTATACCTAGACATGACATAGCTCAAGCAGAAAAAATATTACACTAAAATGGCCATGTCTAAAACCTATGTCACATCTTAACACTAGAGTGATGCATCACGAGAACTTACACTAGCAGATAAGTTACCAAATCGTAAAGAAATTATTTATGCAATTCCTGTGAAGGGAAATGTCTATTTATGTGCCCTCGTTTTCTTGTAAGTAGATCATAAATTTCTTATTGACTGGATCTGTAGGCATAAAATAACTATATTAGTGCATATATTAAATTTTATTTTAACCAATGCTGCAGTGCAGCTAGAAACTTGATATTAAACAAAATGTGTAAATAAATACATAAAGCAAGCCATATGGCATTTTTCTTAACTAGCAAGACAATAGCTGTGAAATGTTTCTCATCGTTTCATTAGGCATTTCAGTAAAATATCATAAATTACGAGCTCCACAGTATGCTTTCAACAAGGAGATGTCAGTAGCGCGGACAATGGCCTTCCCTTTCTTTTTTTTTCTACCTGTGCTTCTGACGAGGCACTCACACTAATGGCTTGTTCTCCAGGCGTCTGACACAGCTGGGTGCCCGCGACGCATTACGTGCAGGTGGTCACTTAACTTTCGTACGGAAATATTTACGACAGCAGTTTCTGCTACCGTCTCACATAGAAATATTTCACAGGTCAAGAATTAGCGTTGCAAATCTGTAGAAACAAAATGCTATTGATATAACAGTGTCCAAAAAAATTTTCGTCTGCATTGTAATACATTCACGAATATACACACACATTTCATAACTCTTAAAGTACGATTCTTGGTTTCCAACAACCTTTTCCACAAATCAGAGTCCCTAAACACTACTCATTATTCCTTACCTTATTCGTCGACACTTCTTCAGTATTTCATCATAAGAAATACGTAGCATAATAAACATTCCTCAACAACATAATACACATCGTCGTCGTAATAATAACATCATAACACCTCAGTCAAATCTCAAAATCGTCGTAGCTTCCTCCAATAATTTCTAAGCCTAAAAAGAATTCTCTGCTCATTTAAATAGTGTCATCTACCTCAAACGTACTTTAAAAATCATGATCTCATACCCAATATATCATTCAAAGCTCTCATAGTATCACAGTGATTCCGAAAAAATATGAACAGTTTACAAAGTACAGACAAAATACAGTTTCATAAGTGTGAAGTTATCCAACTGTGTAATTGCGTAAACATGTGTCACTGATATAGTAAAAATAAATGTTTTAAGTATAAAATTGATCACTGAAATGCGTGTCCTGTAGCGCTAAATGTGCATCTTGTTGTAAGATAATCTCTGTGGAAGTGTCGTAGTTATTTTCCTCCGAAAGCTAAGTTCTGCAGAAGCCAATGTACTTACCTCATGATAAATAAAAGTGAAATGCTTTGCGTATAGATATCGTAGTTATTATACTTATTGGCGTGATGAAGAAAGCACTGTACAGTAACGTAATGTTGTGCCACGAACAAGGCTGTCTCATTGTTGCTATACCACAAAAGTTACTACTAAAACATGTTTTTCTTTCCAGAAGAATTCAGAAAACTGTGCAGATATAAAACAGAAACACCGCAAAATCAACGTTGTAAATTGTCACTCATTAGTAGCGTCGTGATAAAATCGTGTAGCTGTCACATAAACTAACCTCTGTGTCATCTGGTATCTCTCAGAAAGCACTTTAAATTCAGAATGTATTTTCAAATAAACCAAAATGTTGCGTTAAAATCTCATTAGCAGTACTGGTAAATGTTCTAAGTATGTGAGCCTTATAGTCGTTACGTAATCGTGCAACAAACAAGCAAGAATGTACACACACAATAACACTGTGACGTCTGTTCACTATAACAATGCATTCGTCATTTCTGTTTAAATAAGTTCTCTTGGTTCTTGACTGGATATTTCACTTCAAACATTGTTACATGTTAACAGTTTCTAAAGCATACTAGTAACGTGAAGTGAAACGTTTTATGGCAAAGACAAAGTTAAAAGGCAGATTATCTGTCAATAAATGGTTTTACATGAGAAATGTGGTGTAAACCTTTACTCTTCCTAGTACGCAGAGTTTCCACTTCAACGCAATTATCATGTGGTATACGTCGGATTCTGTAAGGTCCATTGTAAACTAGAAAGAATTTGTGACTCAAGTGTTTCTTCTTATGTGACAATGAATGAGCTTTAATGAGAACTTTCTGACCAATATACAATTTCTTTGCATTTGCTTTACCGTGTAGTTTTCTCCTTTTGTCTGCTGCAGATTTTATATTTTTAAGAGCCAAATCAATTATGTCTTTGTGTCGAAGTTTACGTGTATTCGGGAAAGGTACAAGCTCTCTGATTCTGTTCGGTGGTTCTTCATTCTTCAGTACAAGAGTAGGTGGTAAAGCAGTGGAATCATGAGGCATTTCATTCAGCACGTTTTGAAATAAGTGTAAATATCTGTCCCAATGCTGATGCTTTCTGTGACAATAAAGCCTGCAGAGCTTATTGATTTCTTTCATAATCCGTTCGGAGGGGTTACAATGTGGTGAGTACAATGAAATAAAAACAGGTTTGATTTTATGGTTGCGAAGCATGCGTGACCAAACAGCAGATCTAAATTGCGGTCCGTTATCTGAAATGACTTTAGCAACGTGGCCAACTTCACGTAAGAAATTTTTAACAAAGGCGTTGGATACAGACCGTCCAGTGGCTTTACGTAACGGTGTGAAAGAAACAAATTTTGAAGTAAGTTCAACAGCGACTAGAACGTACGAAAATCCATTAGATGTTCTGACAAGCGGTCCCAAGAGATCAACAGCAGCAAATTCTTTTAATTTAGAAGGAATGATGGGAAACAACGGAGCACGATGTGAGACAGTAGATGGTTTCGCCTTTTGACAAAGTTTACAAATAGACAAGACTCTTCGAATTCGCTTTTCCATATTGTTAAAATAACAAGTCGTTCGAAGAATATGATAACATTTTCGTGGGCCAAAATGTGCGTAGCTGAAATGAATGTACCAAATGAGCTTATTAACAAAATCGTCTGGAATGCAAAGTACCCATAGCTTGTCATCAACAGTGCAGCGTTTGAAGAGTATGTTGTTTCTAACCAGGTAATAATGCCGAATCTGTGTGTGTGTCTTTTCATGCCATTTGCTCTTGATGTCTTTCCAAATCGGATCTTTATCTTGTTCATGAGCAATGTCCTTTAAAGATGTGGTGATGAAGTTTTCAAAGGCGACTTTCTGAATGTAAAGAATACTGAAATTTTTCTCGAGGTTGCCTTCTGTGGTACTTTTCTCAAGCCCAGCCGGTGCGCGTGACAGTGCGTCCGCAACAATGTTCTCCTTGCCGGGAATGTAGACTATTGTGAAGCGGAATTCTTGCAGAAACAATGCCCAACGTTTTAACCTGTCATGATTTAATTTTGAAGACATAAGAAATTGTAATGCACGATGATCACTGTATACTTTTACGTGCTTACCAGAAAGAAAGAAACGGAATTTGTTAAATGCCCAAACGATAGCTAAAGCTTCTAATTCAGTAACGGAATAATTTTTTTCAGATTTTGTTAGCACTCGGCTAGCAAAAGCAATGGTTTTCTGAACGGTAGTGTCATTTTCTATGGCTTCTTGAAATAAATGGGCACCAAGACCGACTTTAGAAGAATCCGTGCTAAGGCAGAAATCTTGTGACAGATCTGGATGGGCTAAGATTGGCGCGTGAAGTAACGCTTCTTTCAAAGAATTGAATTCCAACTGTGCTTCTTCGTCCCAGTTCCAAATAGTATTTTTTCCAGTGAGAGAACAAAGTTTTGGTGTAACAAGAATTTGCATATTCAGAAAACGACGGTAAAAATTTACGAGACCTAGAAAACTGCGGACTTGTCTTTTTGTGGATGGAACTGGAATGGCTCTGATTGCTTCTAACTTTTCAGGATCCGGCTGAATGCCTTCAGAAGAAATAATATGTCCCAAAAACTTCACCTTTGTCCTACCGAATTCAGACTTTTCCAAGTTAACTGTAATTCCAGATTCTGCAAAAATACGTAACAAACTGTTGAGGATGCGATTATGTAGTTCCCATGAAGCTTCTGCTATTAGAATATCGTCCACATATAAGGTGATGTGACGTTTTAAGAACTCAGGTAATATCGAATTTAGCCCGCGAATGAATGCTGCTGAAGAAATGTTCAAACCAAAGGGAAGTTTCCGAAACTGATAACAAACGCCGAAACAAAGGAAAGCTGTGTATTTTCTACATTCTGGATGAAGTTCGATCTGATAAAAGCTGGATCTGAGATCAATGGAAGACAACACTTTTACACCATTAAAATTTTGAAGAAGTTCTTCCATCGTCTGCGGCCTGTCTGTTTCAGGAATAATGATAGTATTGATTTGTCTCGAATCTAAGACAAGCCTGATCGATACATTTTTCTTCTCAACAACATGTAACGGATTGTTGTATGAGCTTACTGCAGGCTCAATAATGCCCTCGTCAAGCATAGATTGTATTTCTGTTCTAACACGGTCCCTATAATGCGCCGGAATTACGTATGGTCTAACACAAAATTTAGCATGCTCACGAACACGAAATTGGTATTGAAATCCCTTGATTGTTCCTGTTTTGTGAGTAAAAACTGTGGAATGTTCTTGTAAAATCTCAAAAAGGTCCTGCCTATCAGTGTCATTACAATTCTCAATTGTTTGAATTTTATTCTGAATTAACTCATTAATTTCAAATATGCCGTCGATATCATCCCTGTCAGTTCTTGCAGAGTGATTGTTAGTGTCTAGTTCCGTAGAAAATTCCGAATTGTTGTCCAAGAGAAGGTAAAGCCGATTGATTTCTTCGTCATGGTTTGAGAGCCAATCTTCAAATTTCAAAGCTATTGACTTACCTTCCTTCCCTAAACCTATTTCAGCATCGTGAAAGTTTAAGATTGCTTTGTATTCATTCAAAAAGTCTACTCCCAATATAATTTCCGTCGACAATAATGGAACAATGAGAAAGCTCATAGAGAAGCTGTGGCTTTGACAATAGAATTCTAAGTTGGTTTGTTGGCGTACATCTACACTTTTTCCAAAGATTGCACCTTGTAATTTAATCTTACGTAACGGAAGTGTGGGACAATCGTTCGATTTGTTGCATTTGCTAAAGGCTGTTTCACTAATTACTGAAATGGGACTGCCAGAGTCAAGTACTGCCGTAAATTTTACATCATTTACTGTAATGTGAATCACAGGATATGCAATATTGTTATGTTTTATGTCGTGTTCCTGGAGTAAGATGTCCCTAATGTCTTCCATTTTTACGTAATTACTAGCTACGGCAGCTGCGTCGTCAGTTTCATAAGTATGTTTTGTGGCTGCCAGCGGTGTGAGTCATTGCCTATTGTCTCTTTGTTGGCGCGCGTCGTTATTGGGATTTGGAGACCTAACTTCTACAAATTCACCTCCTCGAGAGGGCCCTGCCCTGTTTAAATCCCGCCAGTTCTGATGCAATTCAGGTCTGTCGTTACGATCATATCGTCTGTCGTCATGTCGATAGCTCCTGTAGTTTCTTTCTTGTCGGTTAAGTGGTGGAGAATTTCTCCCTGAATCGTAACTGCGCGCTGGACCGTTGCGTCTAAAGTTATTCTGTCTCCCTTGATAATAATTGTTTTGGTTCCCATATTGTCTGTTTCTCTGATTGTCTCTGTGATAGTCATTACCACGGAGAGGTGATCTTTCCCTGTAATTATTACTACTCTGCCAACGGTTGTCATACGGGTGGTGTCTGTTTTGGTCACGATATGTGTTGTGAGAATAGCCTTGTCGTGTCCAGTTATTACTTCTTTCATCGCGGAATTGCGACGGATGTGACCTGTAATTGTTGTGTTCCTGTTTCCGCATTCCGCGATTGTCAGTGTCAATTTCCAATTCTTGTAACAGTCCCTGAAAAGCCTCAAAGTCGTCTTTGCAACGTCCTGCCAAAATAATATGTCGTAAATGTTCAGGTAATTTGATTAAGCAAATGCGGATGAGTTCTGAGGGGCTGTATGGGTTTGACAGGTACTGATTCTTGTGCAACATGTCTTCAAAATATTTCACAATACTGGAGAATTCAGATTGTTCGAAATGTTTCATCATTATGATACCATGTTTTACCCGGTCTTGTGTGGCTTGAGACCAATATGCTGAGAGGAAGGCATGGTAAAATTCTCCTTCACTGTGGCAATCGTGAATGACCGATCGCATTCTTACAGCTGGTTCATTCTCTAAGTAGCCACACATAAATTCTAACCTGTGCTCCAATGACCAGTTGGGAGGGAAACAATGAGAGAATTGATGGAGCCACGCTTGTGGATGAATGTCGTTGGCAGAATTCTTAAACGTTTTGAATTTACGTGTAGTAATGAACAGCTTATAGTCAAAATCATCATGTCGGCGAGTCGCATATCGGTCATTGTTAGGTCGTGTCGGCCGTTCCATCTCAAAATTCGGTGCACATTGCCAATTTCTTTCATAACTTCTGAAATGCCCTGTGTTATTATTTTGCGGCTTTTCCGTGTTTCTAAGTCCCTCTTCCCAAGTTGGGGCACGAGTATCCTCTGAAATACGTAATTCTTGTATTAACTGTGTCAGCTGATCTTGTACTTCCCGGATTTCTCTTTGGTGTTGCGTATTAATCTGATTCTGATTTTGTTTGAATTTCCTAATTTGTTCGCACTCTTCAGTGTCAGTGAAGGCTACAGGTCTTGTGTCATTCAGATCATCATCTACCTTTGTAGATAAGTTAGTGACCTGATCCGAAAGTTCGGCTACTTTCTCCGATAGTGAACACATTTCCTCAGTGTGTTTTTCTGAACCAAGTTTCAGAGTATCTACTGTGTCTTTTAAGTTTTCCTGAGTTTTTGCAAGTTGCGTAACCGAATCGGTAGATGCAACTGAGTCAATTTTAGCCCACCAGGTCTCATGATTTTCATGAACAATGGCTTGCAGTTCTTTTATGGCTGCTTCGTGATTCTGTAATGCATTTTCATGCCGCGAAAAAATAGGTTGAAAATGCTCACAAATTTGTGTTTTTACGTCATTACAGACTTTTTGACATTTCGATTCAATGTTATGTAACTCAGTGGTTAAATCTTCACGTGTTTGTTCAAGTGTAGTGTCTAACTTTTGAAGATTTTGTTCCATTGTGTCTAACTTTTTGAGATTTTGTTCCACTGTGTCTAACTGTTGCTGTGTTTGTCTCTGGTGTTGTTCCATTGTGTCTAACTTTTTAAGATTTTGTTCCACTGTGTCTAACTTTTGAAGCTTTTGCTGTGTCTGTCCCATTTGTTGTATTAATTGTAATAACAATGCATTGGTGTCTGAAACATGTTCCTCAGTGCTTTTCGGCAGTGAATTTACACCGGAAACATTCACATTTTGACAAGCAGAAAATGTGTCTTGACTTATTCGAGAAAACGGCGAGGATCCAAAACCTGAATCGACAGTATTTGCGAGATCGTGTCGTGTCATTTCGGCTTCCTGAGGCGAGCTATTGCCGACCGGTCGATCGATAATACTTCCCTCTTCACTAATTGTTTCACTGTCCACGCCATTGTTTGACGCCCGCTCCATTTCCCTGTGCACAGTTACCAAATTACTACTTTGAACATTAGTAAATTCATTACTCGGCGGCGCTGATAAGCTACGCTCGTCATCACTATTATTTCTCAGTTTAGTTTGGAGCCTAGTGTTACGTTTTTCACACGCCATTATTGTCACAGTATTTCACACGACAACACAGAAAAACACAATTTGAAGATCAAAAATAAAAGAACACATTAACATAGCACTGAAAACAATATCTAGTTAATTACAATCGCAGCTGCGAAATACTTGGTGCAAATCTACATGCATGCCACAACTGTTTTACTATACAACAATGAAAGACTGCAACTACAAAGGAAATTCTCTCTACAATTACGCGCTAGCAATAAACAAAAGCTACACTAAATACACAAACTACAAGAAAAAATCAGAAGATTCCAGTGAGGTATCCTAGGCTAAGGGTCGACATATGAAACGTCCCCTTTGAACAATTATACAAGACTGTGCTTAACCTGACACACAATATTTTGTTAGCGCAACGCAATCTGACTTTCAAAATTCCCTACAAAAGAATGGCCCTGACAAACATTAAACTATACCTTTCACAAATCACTTACCTCACAAAAATCTTCGCTGCTCAAGCTACTGCAATACAGCGAGCGCCACTACTGCCAGCTAAATAAAAGATTCAAACTACTGAAGGCACTAACTACTGATAGGGAAAGATATTAATAGAGAACAAACAATGTATTTACCTTAATATCATCACAAGCCATAATATATATATCAGTTCATGACAAATTACAAATCTCCGCCATCTCTCTCCCCACATCCACCACTGCTGGCGGCTCACCTCCAACTGCGCAACGCTACGCGCTGTTCACAGCCAGCTGCCTAACACTACAATGGCGAGTATTACAACAATGCAAAGCAGCCACAGACTGCACACAGCACAGCCAGTGATTTTCATACAGAGGTGGCGTTACCAATAAGAAATCCTAAACAGCCTACTTACATAAGAACCTCAACAGCCTACTTACATAAAGATAACATAAACAGCCTACTTACAACAGGTGTTCGTGTATTTTTCATTTGTGAGGCCATATTGTCCGTCGTTGCTTTACAATTCCTGAGGGTATTTTTGTTCGTCGTTACAGCTATAAGAACATACATGTTTTTTCTGGGAGGAAAATATGAGTTTTCTTGTAGTTATAACGACGGAACGAAAATACCCTCAGGATTTGTTCATGTAACTGATCGTGGATGTGTGCCAGTTACATGAAGAAATATATAATAGTGTAATACGTAGTAAACATTACAAAATGACTGGTGACGCCCATGCTGTGGACAAATGTGCATCGCACCACGTTATTAGATAAAACGAGGACAATGTCTCTACATCCGTTACTAGAGATGCAGTAGATAATGGGCAGAGCCCGAAAGTAGCAGAGCAAATGAAATGGTTTAAAATGTCCTTCTTCAAAAATAAACTTTCAGTCGCTAGAGGCGGATTTTGTGCATATTTTCATGATAAACGGCAATTAATATCCTATTTTCATTTTATAACCAAGCACATCTGTCGATAATAATTCACACATCCCTGAAGGACCACTTCAATTAGTTGAAGAACAAATTAATCATCAGCAAACAGCATTCTGAAAATACTAAGCCACATGTAAATCTGGCACTATCGTCTGGCAGACAGTTCGTGAATGGTACAGGCGTTATTCATTGCAGCAGACAACGGTATGAGCACGTTACAACAAAATAAAAAGTCCGCGACAATTTTTTAAACTGTCGCATTTTCTGATACGCGGATCCTAGTGATTTTAGCGGGAAATTGATGTTCCAGTTTTGGTAGTCTCTTCCCACTTCACACGGATTAAATTTAACAGTACGTACTTATAAGGAAGTAATCCCATTCCATACAATGGGGTAGAAGAATACAGTCAGACCACTTGAAGCAGAAACAAACAACTGCTTAATCTCTGAATTACAGAAGGAGAAGGAGAAGAAGAAGAAGAAGAAGAAGGAGAAGAAAAATGGAAAATTTCATGAATAATTTATTAAAAGCAGATGCAAAAAACACAAAGACAATCAAACTCTGGCTTCGTTTACGCAACTGTGATAATCGTAAGGAGGCGAAGTGTATATCTTCAAGACGTCAGACTCTATACTGAACCCAGGTAACTTTTACGGTTAAAGATCCACGCAGGCAAACACAAAGGCAAACACACGTAAAATAAACGGTAACCTGCTCTGCGTTTTTCCTCTCAGATATTTTTTCGGGGGAATTTTGCCCCGTGATTGCACGCCACGCCTCGGCGGAATGGCATTTTCAGCGCAGCTCGCCGCGTAAAATGAACGACAGAGGGCTCCCCGAAGGGCACCGCGGCCCTCGCTGTCTCCTCCGGCCTGCGACGCTGCAAAGTGGTCCACGAGACGCCACCCCCCCCCCCCCCACTTCGCTACCCTACCCCCCACCCTCTACTACGGCCCCACCCACTGGCAGAGTGCTTGGCTTTTATCGGCGCCCGAGCGGCGATCCGGCTTTGCGTAGCTGGCGGGCGGCCGTCTCTCAGCTGATTGCATTTCGCATGCGAAAGAGGAGCCGCAGCCACCGCAGAGTCGGGGCTAATTCTCGCTGGAGTAGGGGTGAGAATAGGGGTAGGGAGGGTGGGAGAGTGGGGGGGCCTGGGTAGTTCTGAGGCCGCGCTGCTATCTCGCCACCGTTTGTCACGCGGCCGCCTTGAAACTTGGCGTCCGCGTTCCGATTAAAGAGCGGCAGCCAACCACACTGCTGCGCAGCTACAAATTTATGCGCCGCTAGCGGTCTCGTTAGGTTGTAACACGGCCTGTTATGGCGGCTGCTACTAGACAGCCGTTCCCGGCATCCCTGTGCTGCCAGTACAAAGGGAAGCGGCAGACCGCGGCGCAAGCAGTGCGGCAGCAAATGGTCACACCAGCTATGAGACCACTTCTGAAATTATTTAGACAACAATAATCTTATGGCACCCAGTATACACTCTGCGATAAAAAGTATCCGAACACCTGGCTGAAACTGACTTACAAATTCATGGCGTTCTCCATCGGTAATGCTGGAATTCAATACGGTGTTGGCCCACCCTTAGCCTTGATGACAGCTTCCACTCTCGCAGGCATACGTTCAGTCATGTGCGGGAAGATTTTATGGGGAATGGCAGCCCATTCTTCACGGAGTGCTGCACTGAGGAGAGGTATCGACGTCGGTCGGTGAGGCCTGCCACGAAGTCGGCGGTCCAAAACATCCCGAAGGTGTTCTATAGGATTCAAGTCAGGACTCTGTGCAGGCCAATCAATTACAGGGATGTTATTGTCGTCTAACCACTCGGCCACAGGCCGTGCATTATGAACAGGTGCTCGATCGTGTTGAAAGATGCAACGCCAGCCGGCCGGAGTGGCCGAGCGGTTCTAGGCGCTTCAGTCTGGAACCGCGCGACCGCTACAGTCGCAGTTTCGAATCCTGCCTCGGGCATGGACGTGTGTGATGTCCTTAGGTTAGTTAGGTTTAAGTAGTTCTAAGTTCTAGGGGAGTGATGACCTCAGAAGTTCAGTCCCATAGTGCTCAGAGCCATTTGAACCATTTTTTGCAGCGCCATCCCCGAACTGCTCTTCAACAGTGGGAAGCAAGAGAGTGCTTAAAACATCAATTTAGGCCTATGCTGTGATAGTGCCAGGCAAAACAACAAGGGGTGCAAGCCCCTCCATGAAAACCACGACTAAACCATAATACCACCGCCTCCGAATTTTACTGTTGGCATTACACTCGCTGCCAGATGATGTTCACCGGGCATTCGCTATAGCCACAACCTGCCATCGGATCTCCACATTGTGTACCGTGATCCTTCACTCCGCTGTTTAATCGTCCAACGTTTAAGCTCCTTACACCAAGGATCATTTAGCGGCGTGATGTGTGGCTTACGAACAGCGGCAGCGGCTCGACCATCAAATTTAACTTTTCTCACTTCTCGCCTAACTGTCATAGTACTTACAGTTGATCTTGATGCAGTTTGGGATTCCTGTGCGATGGTATGGATAGATGTGTGCATATTACGTATTGCTACCCTTTTCAACTGTAGGAGGTCTCTGTGAGTCAACAGACGAGGTCGGCCTGTACGTCTTTGTGCTGTACTTGCCCCTTCACGTTTCCACTTCATTGTCTCATCGGAAACAGTGGACTTAGGGATTAGGAATGTGGAAATCTCGCGTACAGACGTATGACACAACTGACACCCAATCACCTGACCACGTTCGAAGTCTGTGAGTTCCGCGGGGCGCCCCATTCCGCTCTCTCACGATATCTAATTACTACTGAGGTCGCTGATATGGAGTACCTGGCAGTAGGTGGCAGCACAATGCACCTAATATGGAAACGTTTTTTTTTTTGGGCGTGTCCGGATACTTTTGATCACTTAGTGTAATTACAATCACGATGGTACATGTTACACAGGCCATTCAACACCTCGCTACATAGTCGGTTAATGCCTAAGTGGTCTATTAGCTTCAACTCCACCACTGGAGGCTCAGGATTTATTCGCAAGGTTTTCTCCTCTAAGCAGGCAGTCACACTCAAAATACTTTAGTACGTTATTCGAAAAAAACGAAAGCCATCAAAAAACTAATAGCATCCGAAATCATAAATAAATTGTTCAAGGAATTGAGGTAGAACACCAAAAATACTGTAAGAAAAGGAAGGAAGTTTAAGAGTAAAACGTCCTATCGACAGGACCGTCATTAGAGAAGGAGCAAAAGATCCGATTACAAAAGGATGGGGAAGGATATCGACCATGCCCTTTTCAAATGAACTATGCTGGCATTTTCTTGAAGTGATTTGGAGAAATCACAGAAGAGCTAAACCTGAATGGCCGCACAGGGATAGAAACAGTCAACGTACTGAAAGCGCGTCCACAGTGCTAACTACTGTGTCACCACGCTCAGTAAGGCTGTAAAAGAATCCTTGCAGTACCAGAGCATCGAACTAAGAGCAGATAAGCAGTTGTTAGCATCCCACTTAGTAATTGAATCGACTTCATTTACTTCCGGTACGATGGACGTGGAAGAAGTATGGGCAAATTTTAAACACATTGTAAATCACGCATTGGACAAGTATGTGTCGAAAAAGTGGGTTACGGACGGAAAAGACCCACCGTGGTTTAACAGCGCGATTCGGAGAATGCTCAGGAAGCAAAGGCAGTTGCACTCGCGGTACAAGAAAGATCGGGAGAATGAGGACATGCAAAAGTTAGTAGGGATTCGTGCTATTGTAAAAAGAGCGATGCGCGAAGCGTACAACCACTACCACCGTCATACCTTAGCAAAAGATCTTGCTGAAAACCCAAGGAAATGCTGGTCTTACGTAAAATCGGTAAGCGGGTCGAGGGCTTCCATCCAGTCACTCACTGATCAGACTGTCCTGGCAACGGAAGACATCAAAACGAAAGCTGAAATTTTAAATTTAGCATTTGAGAAGTCTTACACGCAGGAGGATCGTATAAACATATCGCCGTTTGAGTCTCGTACAGATTCCCATATGGAGGACATAGTGATAGACATCCCTGGGGTTGTGAAGCAGCTGAATGGGTTGAAAATAAATAAATCGCCAAGTCCTGACGGGATTCCAATTCGGTTTTGCAGAGAGTACTCTACTGCATTGGCTCCTTACTTAGCTTGCATTTATCGCGAATCTCTTGCCCAACGTAAAGTCCCGAGCGACTGGAAAAAAGTGCAGGTGACGCCTGTATATAAGAAGGGTAGAAGGACGGATCCTCAAAATTGCAGACCAATATCCTTAACACCGGTTTGTTGTAGTATTCTCGAACATATTCTCAATTCGAATATAATGAACTTCCTTGAGACAGAGAAGTTGCTGTCCATGCATCAGCACGGCTTTAGAAAGCATCGCTCCTGCGAAACGCAACTCGACTTTTTTTCACCATGGATGAAGGATATCAGACAGATGCCATATTCATTGACTTCCGGAAAGCGTTTGACTCGGTGTCCTACTGCAGACTCCTAACTAAGGTACGAGCATATGGGATTGGTTCCCAAATATGTGAGTGGCTCGAAGACTTCTTAAGTAATAGAACCCAGTGCGTTGTCCTCGATGGTGAGTGTTCATCGGAGGTGAGGGTACCATCTGGAGTGCCCCAGGGAAGTGTGATAGGTCCGCTGTTGTTTTCTATCTACATAAATGATCTTTTGGATAGGGTGGGTAGCAATGTGCGGCTGTTTGCTGATGATGCTGTGGTGTACGGGAAGGTATCGTCGTTGAGTGACTGTAGGAGGAGACAAGATGACTTGGACAGGATTTGTGATTGGTGTAAAGAATGGCAGCTAACTCTAAATATAGATAAATGTAAATTAATGCAGATGAATAGGAAAAAGAATCCCGTAGTGTTTGAACACTCCATTAGTAGTGTAGCGCTTGACACAGTCACGTCTATTAAATATTTGGGCGTAACATTGCAGAGCGATATGAAGTGGGACAAGCATGTAATGGCAGCTGTGGGGAAGACGGATAGTCGTCTTCGGTTCATTGGTAGAATTTTGGGAAGATGTGGTTCATCTGTAAAGGACACCGCTTATAAAACACTAATAAGACCTATTCTTGAGTACTGCTCGAGCGTTTGGGAACCGCATCAGGACGGATTGAGGGAGGACATTGAAGCAATTCAGAGGCGGGCTGCTAGATTTGTTACTGGTAGGTTTGATCATCACGCGAGTGTTACGGAAATGCTTCAGGAACTCGGTTGGGAGTCTCTGGAGGAAAGGAGGCGTTCTTTTCGTGAATCGCTACTGAAGAAATTTAGAGAACCAGCATTTGAGGTTGACTGCAGTACAATTTTACTGCCGCCAACTTATATTTCGTGGAAAGACCACAAAGATAAGATAAGAGAGATTAGGGCTCGTACAGAGACATTTAGGCAGTCACTTTTCCCTCGTTCTGTTTGGGAGTGGAACAGGGAGAGAAGACGCTAGTTGTGGTATGAGGTACCCTCCGCCACGCACCGTATGGTGGATTGCGGAGTATGTATGTAGATGTAGATGTAGATGTTAATCACCCGTAGGAGACAAAGGCCACAATATGACGAGGAATTAGTCCACAAGTTTCTTCATGTATGACACAGTCAACGGAAACTGCTTGTAGTTGATTAGATTCCATAGCTGTGTCAAACAGCCCCTGACATGTCCTATGAATAAAAATCGGGGGATAAGGTGGGAAAATCTAGGTGTGATGGGGGGCCTAAGGGTTCATCCAACTAGGTATTAGAGGACTGTTTTCCGGAGACAGTGATGTAAAGTATGTACATTCATAATGAAAGTCCTATTTGATTGGAATATTTAATTGAGTCTGAGGAATATGATAAACATTAGTAGAAGTGATGGTCGGTAAATGACTAATACAACCTTACTATTATTATTAATTTGAATGTATATGCATTGTAGAACTGAGAAAACTTTTAAAGCCTTCTGGATTGTAAGAAGGCACATCGGTCACCAGAGGTAGTATGCTCCTCAGAATGAATTCGTGGAAGGACCATTGAGGGAGAGTTTAGGGTCAGTAAACTTCTCTTTGTTATGCCAGCCCAAGATATCTGACCTCTTCGTTTACAAACAAAGCTAACGTCTGCCGTGTAGCTGATTCTGGAAGAACATTTTACAACGTGGGAGTGGAGTGAAAAGGCTCACATTTTAGTAAAAGACACCTTTGTGTTAAAAATGTAGGAAGCTGGACTTTCCCAGAACGCATTGAAAGCTAATGGTAAACATCTTGAAGACGAATTGGGTTCCCACAGTGCTGAGCCTTTGGAGACTTGCTGAATGCTTTTACTCGGCAAAACCCAAATGTTTACGCAATGTAGAACCTGCCAACACTGGCTAACGTAATTAAATTGTAAGTTAGTGTTGTGAATTGGTAAGACAGCCAAGCCACTAGGAAAGGAAGCCGAAAGGCACGCGTTTAAGCTCACGCAGGCTGGCGTGAGGTCTGGAACAGGTAAGGGAATTTATAGTAGCAAAGAACGTAAGTAACCACTGGAATACTTAACTTTAATTCATAATTGGTGAACATCGGTCTGACGGTACATGTATCACAAGATAAATAGCAAATGATAATGGCGGTGACACCACAGTTAGGAAGAGATACATGACGGTAGCGGCAAGGGAAACCTCATTGGTCATAGAGTGGAGTGGATAGTGAGACGCAACTTTTTTCTGAGTAGGATGGTAGGAGATAAGTTACTGGTTAACAATTAGAGGAAAGGGTCTCGTGTTTTGCATGGAGCAGTTTTATTGGTAGCCCACGGAATGTCCAGAATACACAATCAAAATTCAGCAAGAGACTCAAAACGTGGCAATGCAATGTTTCCTTTTAATTTTCAATCAGAATTCACTCCACCTTTAGCCTCCATCTCAGTAATTGGGAGTCTTTGCTGTGAGAGTTCCATGCTGAGATCCGCCGTTGGACTGCCTTGCTGCCTGAGTTGATGTATTCCGGACATGGAAAATTTTTGTGCTGGTCTGCACTTAGCCACTGGAAAGAACTCTGGTCCCACCAATTGCCGCATCTGCAGCCACTGCAGGCTCCACCTGCAACACTGTGGTGAGATCGCGTCACCACAACGAGACGGTATGTAGGGACATTAGACATTTTATGCTCATTCAGTTACTTCAAGCTTCACTCCGAGGATATTTTATAGCCAATGAACGGTTTACTTTCAACTCCAAGAGCAATTTTTGATTACAATTAATTCACTTGCGTGGTTGTTGGTAACTTCCACCTCCGCTTCCCCCCCGTGCCCCTCCCCCTCCCCTCCTCTCCCCCCCAGAACATCTATGTCGGAATACACCAAGATCTTATCATACTAATTTTGTTACAGGTTTCCATTATTTTGTTGGAATAAATCAAAGTAACTGTTATTTGTTTCTCGTTCCGCCGGACGGAATGGACGTGCGGTTCTAATCGCTACAGTCTGGAACCGCGCTGCTGCTACCGTGGCAGGTTCGAATCCTGCCTCGGGCATGGATGTGTGTGATGTCCTTAGGTTAGTTAGGTTTAGGTAGTTCTAAGTTCTAGGGGACTGATGACCTCAGAAGTTAAGTCCCATAGTCCTCAGAGCCATTTTTTCTCGTTCAGTAGTGACAAATTTCTCGTCATTCGATTTAGGAGGGTACCATTGTAATTTCTTTTGTGACGCCTCCCAGGATTCCAATTCACTAACTTACAGATTTTAGAAAGTCCTCATGCACATGGACGTATGTGTTCAGCCCTGTCAACGCTGCTGTTCCCATCTTGGAAGTGACGACAGTACACTCGTCATGAAGATGCAGAAGAAATGCTTTAATTGGACTACAGTCGTTTAGATAAGAGTGTTGGCTCATGTTCAAGGCAATATGGACTAATGAGGCCAAAGTGATAGCGCGCCAAACATTGCGAAAATAACACAGAACCTTCTCTAGTCTAAACTACACGCTCCACACACTGTCTGTTAAACGCCTTATTGGGCTGTCGGCGCAGTTGACGCGTCGTATGAAAAGAGTCAAAATTACGTCTTGTCTGACCCCGCTGGAGCCTCCAGTCAACTACTGCCCATTGTCTGTCTGGTTTGGCCCAGTGGCAGCCTTACGCATTGCTTTGGGCAATTGCCTTTTGTGAGGTACTCGACTCCACATATCCATTATAACCAGTTCCTTCACTACATTCGGTAGGAAATTGTTTGAGATGGACATGCATTCTATGTCATTAGAAATTACGGTCCGGTTTGAAACCGAATATTGACATGGCGGGACATTCGTCTCTGTTTGTCACGGTCTGTTACAACCGCTATTTTACGTCATGTTACATGCACGTCAGTGCCAATATTCGTTGTACATAGTTTGGACAATCCGCGTTGATACACCAATAAAACGTGCAGCGTCATTCACAGCATGATCTCCGGCATCTGTCATTCTGTCAAATCTTCCCATCGATCCATCTTGTTGTGATGATCCGGCACAACCATACAATTTACATACACAACACTTCCTTGCCGTGACGTACGTCAGCGATAGAGGGCCACAGGACCGGCTGGCAGCAGTTCTACTCAACCTAAGGCGCTCAAAAGTGATCAGATTGTTCTTTTAAGCGGGTTCCTAATTTTTGGGCGGCGAGCTTACGATTATATGGAGAATCTATGCAGATATATGACTGTGTTGATCAATATCTGACTAAAACATCACATTACACTTTGCTGGACGGTGAATGGTCAACAGAAACGAAAGTATTATTCGACTTGACTTAGGAGGCATTATAGACCATTTAATGTTTTCCATAAACGTGAATGACTTACCAGATATGCTGTTATGTTGCTAAAAACTTGTATTCTCTTCCCTGTGCTGCCAGGCGATGCTAATCTGGCAACCATACTGATAGTTTCCACGTTCTTACAGTGATCTATCATCACCTTTCATTTCCTACTGGCAGGTATAATTAATCCCAGACTTAATCAATGTTAAAGAAGGTATCAGGAAATAAGAGCAAGTGCAAAACTTGCGATGCTGCACAAATATGAGATATAGTTAGACTTATATTGAGGTGTTTAATTACAAACCACAGAAAGATGACTTAGACAAATGTAACCGAAAAATGAGTTCTTAAGTACTTGAGCATACGGAAAACTCGGCAGCCACCGTTTGCTAATTGGAGATCACAACTTAACAAGAAAATAAAGAACGACGTTAGATAGCGAGTTGAGCGAGACGAATCTGAGCGGCAGAATGAATAATCGCGTGAGAGTGACCATCGTAATATTGAACTATAATTGCTGATGTGGCTTCAATGTGTTCGTTACCACGAATACCGAGCAATAAAATGATTAAAATGATTGATCGTTGAAAACCGATAACCTTCGATAATCTTCTGTGCTTGGGCACTTAAGTTTTGACACGCAGGACACCTAAACTGAGGGTCTGTATGTTCCAGATACAAGAGTGACGTATGACGGAAGTTCATGTTGTTCTCTCGAAGACGAACTACCAATGAGAACGACTGCTCTTTTCACGTCCGAGTTAAAGCCTCTGGCAGCAAAATAAATAAATAAATAAATAAATAAAAATAATAATAATAATAATAATAATAATATTCGGCTGACGGAAGTGACACTGTCTTTTTTATTTAGTCAAAGTTGGTTATTCAGGACTGTTATAAAATGCCGACTCTGAAGTTTTACGTTGCCAGGCTCTGGCGGCTTTTTACCATATACAGCGCTCTGCAGGGGTATCCCTTTGGTAGAGTGAGTGAGATGGCGCAGTGGTTAGCACACTGGACTCGCATTTGGGAGAACGACGGTTCAAACCCGCGCCCAGCCATCCTGATTAAAGTTTTCAGTTATTTCCCTACACTGCTTCAGGCAAATGCCGGGATGGTTCCTTTGAAAGGGCACGGCCAACTTCCTTTCCCATTCTTCCCTTATCCGATGGGACCGATGATCGCGCTGTTTGGTCCTCTCCCCCAATTCCAGTAACCAATTTTTGCTAGAAAGCAGGCTCTTATCCTACAACCACATCGTTTTAACGGAAGTCATCTTCTTGTCGATAATTTGTAGATTTTAAATGCCTTTTATACCGTCCGTCCAAAAAGTCCGAGACTGGTTTATTCCTGGAGTACAAGCGACGTCAGCGCAGTAACAGCGATGGCAGCTTGAACTAACAACTGTAAACAACCGATGTGCAACTGACGGGGCAGTCTTAAGCAGTAGACGAAGCAGTAGACGTGTGATTCTGGTGTGTCAGTGTTGTTGAGTCACAAGCCACAATGGAGCAAGGAACTGAACATCTCTAAATCAAGTGACCAACACTTCCTCCTGAATGCAGCAAGGACGAGAAAAGTATGTACGAAGTTCGTTCCGCACACCTTTTGCTCTCGAACAAAGCAACGAGGCCTGGACACCTACCGCCACTTGAATGAAATAAAAAATAATGACGCTCATTTTCTGAAAAAAATCATCACGGGTGATGGGACTTGGTGTTATAAATGGAAACCTATCACAAAAAGACAGAGTGGAAAATGAGTCTCCAATGGATCCCTCGCCAAGACCGGAGAAGGTGCGAATGTGACACGCGAGTTGAACAACATCCCAAAGAAGGCGTTTCTGACTTTCCGCAAGGTTGTATCAATGTTTTGGTACCCAAATGATGGATTGGTGGTGGTGGTGGTGGGGGGGGGGGGGGACTATGTTGAACACCCGAAGCATTAAAATCTCCATATTATACTTTCGCTTCCTTTTTAATAAATCCAGTGTGGAAACATATACGACTGATGCGGCATATGGACAAGCAAAACTATTAATATACTTATGGAACGTTATTATGTTATCGTCATTTCCTACTCGCCCCGAAGCAGGCATAAAATTAATATTCAAATTTTCACACTCCATAATTAATAAGTATTTTTCATTTAATTTTAACCTCAATGGATTCTCTAAATTCTACGTGATTATGGAATGAAACACTGGTATGGCTTCCTCTTGAAAGTGAAACATTACAATGCAATCAGCAACACTAGCAGATTGTTTGCTGCTGATGCCGTTATCTACAACGTCGCACAGTTGTACGGAAAAGCAGAATGACTTGGACAAATTTTAATTTAATGAATGGCAACTACATCTAATTCCACATCTATACTCCGCAAGCCACTTTGCGGTGTGTATACCAGCGTCACTGCAAACTTTTTCCATTTACAGTTTCCTATGGCTCGTGAGAAGAATGACTGCAGGTAAGCATCTGCGTGGGCTCGAGTACTCGTATTTCTAATTTTATCTTCGTGGTCTTCTCGCGTGATATGCGTAGGAGAAACTAATGTATTGGGGCACAGGATTTCCTAAATTTTATAGTAAAACACACCCCGATACAAAACGCCTGTTCTACAGCTCGTGCTACTGGAGTTAGCTAAGCGTCTCTGTGACTCTTTGCCGCTTACTAAATGAACCAGTAACGAAACGTGCTGCCCGTCATTAATTTTATGTGGTCGTTCCACTTCAGATCGCTCAGTACGATACTCCCAGGTATTTTATGCCCATAACTGCTTCCGGAAATTGTTCTCCAATCTTGTTGTTATGCAGTGACGTGTCTGTCTGTCTGTAACTAATATGTTATATATTTTCATGTTGAGGATCAATTACTACTCTCTGGAGAAAGCGACGATCGAATGGAGGTCTTCCTGCATTTTGCCACAATTTTCTAGTTTTGCGGCTTCTCTGAATACATCATCATCCGCGATAAGCTTCATGGAACTTCCGATGTTATCTACTAGCTCATTCATATAAATTGTGAAAAGCAGTTGTCCTACAACAAGCGCTTGGGGGGCACGCTGGGAGCTACTTTGATGTCTGAAGACCTCTCTCCCATGAGACCGATGTGCTATATTCAAGTTTGCTAGTATTTACTCCAGTCACACAGTTAATCTCGTAATTCGTAGGCTCATATTTCGTTCATTAGGAAGCACTGTGGAGCTGCATCTAAAGCATTTCGGAATTCAGGAAACATGGCAGCTACCATAATGCCTCTGTCTATTGCTTTCTGCGTCTCGTGAACGAACAACCCTCGCTAAATTTAGATAAATACAAGATAATACTTATAACAAAATAATCCAGGAACATCCGATTACAAGATTAGTAGTGAACATTTGGAAAGTATCGTGTGGAACAACGTTTAAGTATTATGTGGTTATGCTGAGAAGCGACATGGAATGAGTCGAAAATACAAGATCTGTAAAAGGAAAGGCGAGTAGAAGAGATAGATTTATTATAAGAGTTATTGGAAAGTAAAGTGCCTCTGGAAGGAAAATCTCAAAGAAGTCGCTCGTGTTATCAACTTTAGAGTATTGTTCCACAGTTTGGAGTTCTCACGAAGTCAGCGTATCTTTAGACATCGAACGAATTCAGAGCCACACTCTTAGGTTCGTAAAAGACTGGAACAGCCGTAAGAAAGTGTAAAGTAGATGATCGGAGGATTTAAATGGCAATCGTTCTAAAAAAGGTAACTAGTTCTAGGAAAATACTGTTCGGTAAATTTAGAGAAATAGCATTCAAGAAAGACGATGCGACCAAACTGCTGCCTGCATCGTATAACTAGCGTAGCGTCTTTAAGAAGACAGGAGATGTTATGACGATTACAGAGGCATACAGATCGACATTTCTCTCTCGCTCATTTCGCAGGTGGAAGAGGATAGAAAATTCTAAGTAATCGTACAGACAGTGCCGTGTCTTGCGATGTATATAAGAAGGGCTTATTTCAATAGTGGTACAAGTCCATTACCTCCACTTTTCTGCCTATAATGCTTCTGAAATTAATGATCCAAACAAACAGAAAGAAAAGTTCATCTTTAACGAGAAGCCATATGCTTGAATATTTCTGGTATCTCAACTGCAGATTTTTCAGCGCTCTGTATCTCAAAATGAACAAAAATGGACTTGTACCATTACTGAAATAAGCCCTTCATGCCCTTCATATGTAAAGATAGATTTAGAGCTCTTTCGGATGCAATCATCATCGATAATCTTTAGGTGCTGTTATTATCATAAGACCAAAGGTTGATTTGATGTATTTCCCAGTCCTATCTCTTATCAGCTTTTATCTTTGTTTCAGCACATCGTTTGCATCCTAGGAGACCAACTATTTTTGTTATATCTTCATATCTACACCTCTACCTCGCCTTCCGTCAACTCTACAGTTTCTATCAACGTCACACGGTGAAATACTGTCAGGTACAATCTGGAAACGAGGCTCAGATACGAGAGCGGGGTTGTCAGTAAGAACTAATACTTCACACTGGAGGCAATTTTATTGAGAAACTGCAGGCCGAACTATCGGTTTCAGCAGAGAGTGATTGTATTCATACTTAATGAGCGAACGTAGTTTATGAGAGAAAACGGTAGTGTATCTGCCTATTTATTTAGGTCGACTACTGCACACTGAAAATACTGACAGTTACATTAAACATTGAATTATGATCAGAAGTGTGATCACTACAACAAAACGTATAACTGCAAACATTTATAAAATTCACATTAGTAACGCCTTTAGAAAAGCGTCTGCATTGCACTACTTATGTTAGAATGTCTAATACATTGCTGATTTTAACACATGGCTTATAGTAATTCTATTAAAAAAAAGTCTCACTTTTGTCATAGAAACAGCAATGTATTACCATTTGAGGACAGAAAGGAGTTTCAACGCCGCTACCAATCACCAAGATTGCGTACCATACTGGTTTCTATCGACTACCAAGCTTGCATTTGGAGTCGAAGGCACAGAGTCGCTTGTAGCTGAGAACTTCACCAAGTCTCACATGGAAACGAGAGAATCCATGGCTAGGTGAAAATACCTGAAGAAGCGCCAGGCAATTACAGGGCGGCCAACCTTCCCGCTCCCCTCATCCGCCCGCTTATCCCCCTGTCACTTATATCTTCCTGTTTTCACTATTAATAGTGTTCAAAACTTAAGAACGAGAGTAACTTTCGTATGATGTTTCATTGCCAAGTGACATAGCTCGATGAAACAGACCATACACAGAAAGAAATGCTACAGTTTGTTATAGTAATTAAGATAATTGAAAGGAATACGCAACAATACGAACAGAAATGAAATTTGTATTCAAAGACATTTTTTGCCGGGGTGATTGTGACTATTGTTAAAAGATTATCAGGTACATCACAGTTAAAGAGCTTGCTGAATGCTTCTGCCATGATTTCTACACTGACGTCATCGCGAATCATAGGACGTCCTGGATATTACAAAAGGCGGGACGTTGCTCTTAATTGAGAGCATGACCACGACGGACAGTAATGCGTGCTCTGGAATGTGATCCCACGCTGATGACAAAGTTGGTAAGGAGTTCTTGTGGCGGGGCACTCAGTTCCTCCATTAGCTTGATTGAGAACTGCTGGATGGTCCTCGGTGCACATGGAAGTGCTGGAATACGTCTCCCCAACGCATCCTAAATTTGCACGATGGGATTTAAGAAGAGGGAACGGGCAGGGGAGTCTATTAGACAAATATACTCTCTTTTCAGGGCAATACTATTGTATTTTGTGTGCTTTTCTGATATTTGTCATTTTTGATTAGTTTATGTGGGTCACACTTTCTTTTATCTCCAGTTGCTCTCTACCTTCTTTTCCTTAATGGGGTGAATCTGATTTTGATGTTGACCAAATAATGATTTGAGGCTGTGTCTATTTCTCTCAGTACTTTAAAATTTCGAATTTCTTTATGAAAGAATTTGGCCACGCTGAGATGGTACAGCTGCCATTCTCCGCTTGTCCAATGGCGATGTTTCCATGTTATTAGTTTGCTTGGTTTTCTTTTAAAATATGTAGATCTAGAGATGAGACCTTGTGTTCTGCAAATTTCAACTAGTCTTTGTCCTTTTCTATTAGATTGCTTATGTGGAGCCTATTTTACTATTATCTCTCTCTACTTCTTTTCCTTTCCCAGTTGGGCATTAAAATCCGCTATTAAGATCTTTAAGTTGCTGTTATTGACTTGATTTATTGTCTGATCCAGAAGATTCCAGAATTTTCTACTTCTACCGTAGTTCTTATTAGAAAATTATTCTCACTGGTAGGAGCAGGGCGTTTATGATAGTATACGTGTTGTTCGTGGTTTTCAAAGCTAAAACCGCGATTCATGGAGAAACAGCTTTAAAATCAGTTATTGAAACTGTCATTTTCAAATTTACTATAAATCCGTATCCGAATGCTGTGCACTGTTTCATAACTCTTTATCCTGATTTTCCATTGTCAATTCTATAAGGTTCAAATGGATTTTCTGTCGTATTTCTCATTTCATGGAGTCCTGATATTATGATGTTCTGTCTGTCCAATCCATTTGTGAAATTTTTGAGCTTTCCAGTATTTAGTAGAGAGTTTATGTTATGTGTTGCAATGTAGTTAACGTGTTTATGTTTTATTTTCGCGTTATGTGTTTCAAGAGAGTTGGGTGACTTCAAATACTCCGATTCATTTGAGTCTTCTAGTTGGCTACCCACAGCAACCGATGTAGCCTTCTCCTTCCCTATTGGGTTGAGCGGTGGAAATTTTTCTCTAAAAGATGTTTTCATGTTTGACTGTCGGAGTCTATCAACCTCGAGTGGGTCAAGCTCCATGTTACAACTAGGGTTGTTAGCCACAGAAGATATTAAGTTGCCGCTCCAACATGTGGAACAGATGTTGTTGGGGTACCGCCGGTCCCTGTAGCCGAGCGCTTCTAAGCGCCTTAGTCTAGAACCACGCGACCGCTACGGTCGCAGGTTCGAATCCTACCTCGGGCATGGATGTGTGTGATGTCTTTAGGTAAGTTAGGTTTAAGTAGTTCCAAGTTCTAGGGGACTGATGACCTCAGATGTTGAGCCCCAAAGTCCTCAGAGCCATCTGAACCATTTTTGTTGGGGTACCGCCACTGACATATGGAACCGTCGTGCCCTTGGTACCAGTTTTGGCCTGCCTCGGCTATTTTATTTCCCCGGAATCCGCCATATCTGGTGAACATCCCCCTATCTGCCACCTGGGGAGACGCTCGGTAGGGGACTAACAACTCCTCGATATTTTGTTATTGTACTGAAGGAAGTTTATCAATTTAACGTGTTGTCTTAACACAGATTGTAATATTTCTGGCTTTAAACCCATCATTTTCGGGCACACGAACCTCTTCTTAGATCAGTTGAGGAGGCAACAGTTGCAAGATGACGTAATGTGGTGTGAGGTACCGATGACAGATGTTTTGGCTGGTATGAGTATCGTTAGAAAGACCGACCAAATTGTGGTCCTTTTCCGTGATTGGTTGTTGCGTTCAGAAGTACCGCGCCAAAAGGATAAACTTTTGATATTAATATTTGACAACTAAACAGCCGATTTATTTGTATTTCAAATTAAAGCATCTCTCAGTAACATGCTATCATCAATTATTTCACAAGTATTAATAACCAGCAGAATAATAAACAACTGCTAAACGAAAAGGATGACGAAGCACTTAGGTGATCTTCGGATCGAGCCTAACTTGAATCACGGGCGAAGTGGTTCGGCTGTAAGATCGGAGCTAGATCAGCAATGTCGGAGGACAGACATATTGTCTGCCGCGGTCGGTGTCATTTAAGACTTTATTAGCAATCTGTGGTTCGTAAATGTGATAGCTGGTTCGGCAGTCACGGAGGACAGGCATGCTGTCTGCTGCATTCGGTGTCAGTTAAGACTGTATTAGCAAGCTCTGGTTATTTGGATGTAATTGAGAACAGTGTGATAGTAACTGCGGAAATACGCAGTTCGTTATTTTATTGGAGAAAGGAAATTATTTGTGAATCTTAAAGTGGAATGTAACTGTCCAGTTTCTTGTGATCTGTTAATAAAAAGCAAGTGGCATCCAAAATAAGCAAACTAATTGGAAATCTAATTATTTCTAAAACACTTTTTCCGCTCCAAGAATTCGTTACAGCATCGAGATAACGGATTCACGGCCTGCGTGCAGTTTTCTGCGCAGGAGACAAAAAGTATAGAAGACTGTAGGTTGGTGAAATTGATTGGAACTTATGTATTACACAGAGGGCTAGGCACTTCACGTGTACTGCGGTCACGTTACACGTGAGATCAGTGACACGTCATCTGTGTAACACTGAGGCGGTATGAAGGGGGGAAATTGTCGAGGAATGGGATTTATCATAGCAGGTATATACAGGGTGAAGAAAAACTCGCACACTCGGACTTCGCAGCGTGATTCCTTAGATGCTTTCAATACAAAAATGTCTCTCACAAAATTTCGTCCCGAGCATATTTCCGGCATAAAATGGTCATTAAAGGCTAGCAATCAGGCAACACTGTAATGAGATGTACGATAACTATCTCGCCCAGCACACACGACTAGCGCTGTACAGGTGGTGCAGTAGGTGGCGTTTTGGGTCAGCATGCAGGACGTCGAGCGTTCGATTCTGTGTTGAAGCGTTTTTGTCTTTATTTGCCAGTTCCGTTCTGCCATATAATACTTTCGTGTACACCTTTTCTTAAGCCACAAGCATCTGACATTTGCTAATGCATTCCTGACGAAATGGAATGGATCGGAAAGTGGCAAGAATAACAGTTGGTAATAATCGATCGGACCATTGGGGTGGGGTGGAGGGTGGGGGGTGGAGGTGGGAGGGTACATAGGAAACAGACAGGTTTGGACTCTAGTAGATGCAGTGGCGCGAAACAATTCGAGTCTACAATGTGCAAAAGGCCTCAGTAATGGCTGACTATTGAAAACGATTGTACTTCCATTTCTGTGCTTACAGTATGTAAGTGCAAATGTTTTTTAGAATACCCACTGTAATTGCTGTAGGATAATTAACACTCCAGACACCGTACTACACAGACTACATATAGCAAATGAAAACAAATTTGCCTCGATCCAGACTCGAACCCTCTACCTCCCGCATGTTAATCCAAAACACTGCCCACTACATCAACTGCACAGCACTACGTTGACTCGCTGACGGGTATTTACCGTAGATGTGATTACAGCGTTGCCAGACTGCCAATCTTTCACGTCCATTTACTGCCGGAAATACGCGCAGGACTAAATTTTGTAAGAGACATTTTTGTATGTTACTATGTGAGGAACTGCGTTATGTAGTGCGAGTGTGCGAATTTTTCTTCAGCCTGTATATCTTCCTCTCTCACCTCCTATCCATTTCAACTTGCCGTACAATGCTTCGGCAACTATAACTGACCCATACAACTGAAACTGTATTATTATAGGGAAAGATATTTTTCTTTTATAAATATTGTTTGCCAAAGTAAACCCAGACCAGCACAATCTACTGCCCGAGGCCTATTCCAACCAAATGTTATGCTTCGATTGGTACAGAGTTTGGCTGTGTATTGTGCCAGCATGGAGGCTATGGGGCTGTAGAATACTAAATTAAGGGTTGTGTCTTGCTTTCCTGTCTGCTTTGTCATGCATACGCTGGGTGTAGCATGGCAGTGCAAGGTGAAGCTGTTTCATGGTCAGGCCCCTGCAAGCACAGTGGCAGAGCATCTCAGCAGGTTCGGCAGATCATGGGTGAGCCTGTGAAGTTGATGGCTGGAGAGTGGACGGAAGTGAGTAGTGAATTAAACAGTATCTGGTAGCCTTTCTTGAAGCTGAACTAGTGTTACACTTTTTCGGAGGTGTGTCAACTTCCTGGAGACATGTACGAAGTTGCAAGCAAGGGACACACATTATATGATTAGAATTAAGGACTTGTTAGTAACTGAGGAAAGGGAAACTTTGCTAGCACTGACTGCAATATCGAGATGTCAACCACGTCTTTCATGCTTGGTAGTTGGATGGATTTAAGCTAGTGTTTTGGATCTAGGGTAGCTGGGTTTCGCAATTATTGTCATGAACAGTCGTAACCTGTTTTCTTGGTTTCTGATCGGGAGTTTCTCTTACTGTTGGGTTGACGCTGAGTATTTCCCAGTCCCCGTCCGAAAGCGGAAGACAGGACAGGTATATATGTTTTATTACTATATTGTTTGTGCGTTTAAGTGTACCTCGGCATGACATCTTTCGGCCACGGGTACACATCTTCGTTGCGTCTATTATTGTTTCTGTTATTATGAGCGCATGTGTCTGTTCTGCTGCTATCTTGTGCATGTCTTTGGCCAGAGTATGGGCTTGTACTGTTTCTCCTTGGTGGACTTGGGTTTAAAAAAATGTAAACTAAATATTACGATAAATTTTATAAGTAATCGGCTAGTACGCCAAATAAGAAGAGATAGAACTACAATGGACATGTTATCCCAAGGACTCTTGGGCTTCTATGCATGAACTATCTTTCATTTGTCATTCGCTTATCTTATCTGCTTGGATTCGGACCTAAGAGGATGTTCTTCTGTAAAGCTCATCTTGCTGACCAGCTAATAATGTAAGTTGTACTTAAAACCCGAAAAATATAATGGTTATTTTGTCAAAAGAATTTGTGTATGTGGTCAATCTGTTGTGAGTCTGCCTTAAGTAGATACGGGCCTTAACAAAGAATTTTCATTGTTAGGCGCCATCTTAGAAAAATCTTTAACACTTTTCTTTTAGCTCATCTCCGAGACATGCCGTCGGTTAGGACAATTAACTTTATTTCAGATCCCACGAGACCGGACGCAGCTACTAATAATTTAACAATTTTATTTACAGATTTTCTTTGTATAACGAGTTACCATCCCGGGCAGAAAAGGTCTGGACACAGGATTCCAGTTCGATTATAGGATTTCGTATGTAGATGCTACTCTTGTTATCTCATATTGGGGAATCGCGACGAAACCACGATACGTTACGTACACTACTGGCCATTAAAATTGCTACACCAAGAAGAAATGCAGTTGATAAACGGGTATTCATTGGACAAATATACTAGAACTGACATGTGATTATATTTTCACGCAATTTGGGTGCATAGATCCTGAGAAATCAGTACCCAGAACAACAACTTCTGGCCATAATAAAGGCCTTGATACGCCTGGTCATTGAGTCAAACAGAGCTTGGATGGCGTGTACAGGTGCAGCTGCCCATGCAGCTTCGACACGATACCACAGTTCATCAAGAGTAATGACTGGGGTATTGTGACGAGCCAGTTGCTCGGCCACCATTGACCAGACGTTTTCAAATGGTGAGAGATCTGAAGAATGTGCTGGCCAGGGCAGCAGTCGAACATTTTCTGTATCCAGAAAGGCCCGCAAGAGACCTGCAACATGCGGTCGTTCATTATATTGCTGAAATGTAGGGTTACGCAGGGATCGAATGAAGGGTAGACCCACGGGTCGTAACACATCTGAAATGTAACGTTCACTGTTCAAAGTGCCGTCAATACGAACAAGAGGTGTCCGAGACGTGTAGCCAATGGCACCCCATATCATCACGCCAGGTGAAACGTCAGTATGGGGATGACGAATACACGCTTCCAATGTCCGTTGACCGCGATGTCGTAAAAAACGGGTGCGACCATCTTGATGCTATAAACAGAACCTGGATTCATCTGAAAAAATGACGTTTTGCCATTCGTGCACCCAGGTTCGCCGTTGAGTACACCATCGCAGGCGCTCCCGTATGTGATGCAGCGGCAAGGGTTACCACAGCCATGGTCTCCGAGCTGATAGTCCATACTGCTGCAAACGTCGTCGAACTGTTCGTGCAGATGGTTGTTGTCTTGCAAACGTCACCATCTGTTGACTCAGGGATGGAGACGTGGCTGCACCTTCTGTTACAGCCATGCTGATAAGATGCCTGTCATCTCGACTACTAGTGATACGAGGCCGTTGGGATCCAGCACGGCGTTCCGTATTACCCTCTTGAACCTACCGATTCCATACTCTGCTGACAGTCATTGGATTTCGAACAACGCGAGCAGCAATGTCGCGATACGATAAACAGCAATAGCGATAGGCTACAATCCGACGTTTATCAAAGTCGGGAACGTGATGGTACGCATTTCTCCTCCTGACACGAGGCATCACAACAACGTTTCACCAGGCAAAGCCGGTAAACTGCTGTTTGTGTACGAGAAATCGGTTGGAACTTTCCTCATATCAGCACGTTCTAGGGGTCGCCTCCGGCGCCAACCTTGTGTGAATGCTCTGAGAAGCTAATCATTTGCATATCACAGCATCTTCTTCGTGTCGGTTAAATTTCACGTCTGTAGCACATTATCTTCGTGGTGCAGCAATTTTAATGGCCAGTAGTGTACGTCGAACAGACTTGGCAAATATTCCCTGGTGCAATAAGCACACGACTTCTCACGAGCCTAGAATAATATCCGTAGTGTTGTGAAATAAGGAAAGGGCAATTAATTATCGACGATTACATAGCTACCCTGAGAACTGACCTAGTTTACTGAGTGCTTATACACGTCGGGCTAAATTAAACAACATATTACACTGTTAATAATATTCCCACATTAGTTATTTCTCTTTTATGCTGAGCCATTGTATTAATGTGTGTTTCCTTTTTGTATAAGTCGCGGCTCATATTTTATTTTATTACATTGCACTAATAGTCACAAATAAAATAAAATTTTTATTTTATTACAGGCTCATGGCATTTGGCTGCAGGTACATTCATGGAGAGATGCACTGGCATGGCGAGAAACACTGGAGATCAGTCACCTGCTCTTGCTCGCTCTTAGGAAACATCTTCTGAAAGCCAGCACCATGACCAACCAGGGGCGGTCGAGATGCCCGCTGTGTCGCTGGTGGCCAGTGCAGGGCGGTGGCAATGGCTGACGTTGATGCAGTGGGGTGTGTGTGAAGTGGGGGCAGTCGAACAGGAGATGTAGCGATGATTGAAAAACCATGGGGTAGCACTGGGCCTGAACTGAAGCACTGGCTCGAAGCGAAAAGTGGTGTGGCAGGCCAAAGGACTGTCAATGGCCGCAGTAGGAGCTGCAGGTATGGAACAAGGAGTCAGACGGCGCATGGCTAATGGGTACAAAGCCTACTGCAGAGTACTGGTGAACCGGGACTTGAATCGATTAACGAACTACATGGTGCATGCATGGCTGCGGAGTGTGGACACAAAAGACTAGAAGGGAAGTTAAAATTGTAACACATGGTGGGCCATAGTTCAAAACTATCTCTTCTACAGGAAAGCTAGGAAGTTCCGAAATCTTATCAATCGGTGCATCATTGGTAACAGTGTAGCAGATGAGGTATTCAATGCACGCTCTTATCCCACTTCCCGCTGTCTGGACATGATCCCAAGAGACCATACAGAGGAATTGATACCACATGTCCTGGAGGTAACTATGACACACTTCTCTGTCACTGGCATTACCTACACTGGCTTACATAATGTCTGACTTATCGCTAGTGACCAGTCGAATGACACCTGCTTCTGATACCTCCAAGAAATCCCATCCAGGGATAACATTCTGGCTACATTCTGGAAAGATGACCAATTTGATGGCTCTGCCTGTCATTGATAGATATCCTCACAACCCAGGTTTCTGTCCGCTGGCCGTAGTTTCCTTTAGAAACAGTCAGAACTTTGGTCATTGAAGCTCTACACATAGTCTTTTTCATCTCGCGATGATGGCATCCGATTTCGGCCTCTGGCGAGCATCGAGATACTCTGTTTGTTCCAACTAAACAGTTATCTTACTGATATATTTTTCAAAAATATTCAACCAAGTAATGTTCTCAAGTGTAGCCCCGCAGTTAAGCATAAACCAGTTACTTAGCTTATCATACCGTTAGACCCAGAAGAAGGTCAGCGCAACCCTGTCCGAAACGCTGGTTTCTTGTATAATTCGTTATGTTATAACGTGTCAGCATACCCAAAACCCTTTTATATCAACTGACTCTGGCTATGGGAGTATGGGTGTTTGAGTGTATAGATCGTCTTACTCTGTTAGAAAAACTCAGGTTTTAGGGAATTTATGGCTTTGCACACAGCAAGTATCAATCATACGTAACGAAGGGAAAGCGAAAGTCTGGGCTGAATGATTTAAACAATGTCGAGGGTTAAAAAATTATTGTGACTGAGAAAAAAAATTACAGTCCCATAGGGTTCAATTTTGGGTCTACTTCTCTTTCCTACAAATGTGAATGACCTTCCACTCAACATTCAAAAAGCAGAATTAGCACTTTTAGCTGATGATGCTAGTGTTGTAAGAAATCACAGTACAGGAGAGAAAGCAACAGAAAAGTGGTAAATGATATTGTTTACAGAATTATAAATCAGTTCTCGGAAAAGGGACTCTCTCGAAATTTTTAAAAAAAGAAAAGAAAAGGAAAAAAACACATTCCATTCTGCAAAAAAAATAGACTCTTATTAATAATTGATGTCCAAATCAGCAGGAGTCAGTAGGTAGGGTAGAGTGCTCCAGTATTTGTGGTTACACACTGACGAAAACTTGAACTGGAAGATGCATCTTACCGAACTTCTCAAACAATTAAGTTCAGGCGCATCTCGTGGTCGTGCGGTAGCGTTCTCGCTTCCCACGCCCGGGTTCCCGGGTTCGATTCCCGGCGGGGTCAGGGATTTTCTCTGCCTCGTGATGGCTGGGTGTTGTGTGCTGTCCTTAGGTTAGTTAGGTTTAAGTAGTTCTAAGTTCTAGGGGACTTATGACCACAGCAGTTGAGTCCCATAGTGCTCAGAGCCATTTGAACCAATTAAGTTCAGGCAGATTTGCACAATGTATGATTGTTGATCTTAGAAGTAAACGAATTAACCTTCTGACCTATTTGCATGTTTCCACTGAATAATGTCTTGTGGAATAGTTTTCTGGGGTAGCTCACCACTAAAGAAATAAGGTACTGAATGCACAAAAAACGAGCAGTAACAATAACGTGTAGTGTTCACCCACGACCGTCTTGTAGGTACCTCTTCAAGGAGCTAGACATTTTAAATACACCATCACAGTACATATACTCGATAATGATATTCGTCATAAATAATCGATTACAATTTGAGAAGAACACTGAGGTCCATACCCACAACACTACAGGGAGAAATGAAGTAGATTTTAAATCTAACCTAAACTCATTCTTCCTGCACAACTTCTTCTATTCCAAGGATGACTTTGGGTTTAAAAATTGGTAGTCTGTAAAGAACTAAAAAACAAAGTTACTATTAACGTTAGCACTATCATTTATCATGCATACCTGTAAACTGACTCGTTCTACATTATTTCGGTAAAATATTCATTCAAATGATCTGTGGGACATGTAAGTAAGTAACTCATTAACTAACCAAAGTAACGCGACAAGATTCATCACGCAGGTCTCCTTTAGTCCTCTCCTATCGCCTGCCGAGCAGCGTACGTCCTGTTGCTTGACGTCTTATGGGGTAATAGTCGCTGTACGAACTTTTCCTTTCTCTACAGTATCATACGATGCATGCAAGGCGTTGAGATTCTCCCTTCCCAACTAAGAATTTCACGTTTGTTCGCTAGAGGACGTTCGGTATTAAGTTAGAAATCCAGTGTCAGTACAACAGTTGTGGTCCATGTCAGAATACAGTATTTGTGTTGTAAAATACTTCCCATATAAATCAGTGAGTGCATTATCGATCAACGTTTTTCTTCTTTCTTTCTTCTTTTTCTTTCTTCAAATCCGAACACTGCTAAGAAAGTTTTCTGTTGTTTCAATGACATCACAAAGCTTGCGTCGTACCGTCTCTTGAGATTTGTTTGTCAGAAGAAAGACGGAAATTTAATGTTCAATCATAAACAGGTCGTCGTGGACAAAATATAAGCTGGGTTTGGGGAAAGATGAGAAACGAGAACAGTCGTGTCTTAGAAACGACACCATCCCAACATTTGATTAATAAATGAAATAAATTCCTCAAACGACTCTGCGATCACTATAATTCTGTGTTGAAAATGAAATCATTTAGTTCGCTTAGCATATTTCTTTCATTTATTACGACGTTTTGGGTACTGATGTTATCACACAAAAACAAAGTTCAAAATGGCTCTGAGAACTATGGGACTTAACTCCTAAGGTCATCAGTCCCCTAGAACGTAGAACTACTTAAACCTAACTAACCTAAGGACATCACACACATCCATGCCCGAGGCAGGATTCGGACATGCGACCGTAGCGGTCACGCGGTTCCAGACGTAGCGCCTAGAACCGCAAGGCAACCCCGGCCGGCAACAAAGTTCAGTGTCAGTTTTAGTGGAATCTATATTTAAGCAGGACTGCATCATTTCTTTCCTCTATCTGCGGCCCTTTTTGAGTTGGATAAAAGAAACAAGCAGAAGAAGTTCCGAAGATGAGCTGTGCAATTTCTCATACATTTGTTTAATCAGCTCTAGTTCGTAGTGGAATTGTTCAAAAAAATTGCAACGAGAGATGTCCTGCCAGGAAAGTTTACGTTCGTATATCATTTACAAGGAGACGTTGTAGGGCATTACGTTGAGAATTTCGAAAAACTGTGTTCCAATACGAGTAGAAAACGCATTCATTTAGTATCAGAGCAAAATTAGAAAGTTATTATCTCCTTAAGAAGCTATTTTTCTCATTGTCAGTCACTCAACTACTCTCGCAAATTAATTTTGTAAAGATTGTCTTCATAATTCCGTTACAATGAGGTGCAGCAAAATTCCTTATTATTCTGCGAAGCGCAACGATGAATGACGTTCATTAACAGGATGAAAAGACGGGATGTTCTTAAAATCACAGAAGTGGGTTAGCACTAATTATAGCACGAAAGGGCTGTCTGTGGCTGAGTTTCACTTTGTGAAAAAGGAAACATGGTTGCCGTACAAGCTGCTTTATTGTGCTGTTTGAGTTCGTGCTTGCAGCAGGTGGTGTGATTAAAACTCCGGGCGCGGCCTCCACAACACAGCCAGGGGTAGGACGTACCCGCACGCGATTTCAAGGCAGCAGGAAGTTAACCTCATGTCGAATTTTCATCTACAAATAACAGACACAATTATGTTTTAGATACTTTATGTCTTCAAGAGAAAAACTGAGAATAACAGACGGCCGTCGAAGCCAGATTGGTGGACCATAAAACGAGTTTTGGAAGCTCAGCCAATCAAATAACTAGAAATTTTTCAATAATTCTTCATCAAGACATTATAATGCTGACACAAAGGTAATTAACATAGCGTACTTTTTCTAGACTACTCAGATTTAGTTTAAAATAATATAAAGCAAACAGATATACCAGTTGTTTCACCAAGTGCAAATATCGTACCCTCTCCTTGTCAGTCTATAATCATAGTTGACATTTTAGGAAATACATATGGTCCTCAAACGTTAGACATTTTAAACTGTACTCGTTCTTAACTGCCTCTGACAGTGTGATAATGTTGTTGCACATGGTGAACACCAATAAAATCGACTGGAAATGTAGGAGAAAAGATCCTGTGAATATATGTCCGGAAATAAGTCATTTCCATATCAGATGGCAGTGACGAATGACTGTTCCTCTGACCAAGTTTCGTGTGTTTCTTGTGTCTTGTAGGTTGTATGATTAACGCAGCATACTATAAGCAGCGTAATGGTCCGCTACCCAAGTTGAGAACAAGCCGAGATTGTGTTTGTGCGTGGCCAAGCAGATGGAAACGGTCGAGAGGCAGCAAGGCTACCCAGAACGAGTACCCTAGCAGACACCAACAACATCGAACAACTTTTCAAGCTCTTTTCGGGCGTTTGTGTGATCGTGGGTCCTTTCAGACAGACGAACGTGCAACGTGGCGGCGGACTGTGCGTACACCCGATTTTGGCGACCTGGTGTGCAGACCCATGTAACAGCGTGTTCACGGCTACTGTGACGCTGTTCAGAGAGAGAGTCCATGATGAGAGGTGTGAACACGTCCATTGCATCCCATGGAGGTCACTTTGAACACCTGTTGTGACATGGGTGCGCTGCAGCTCTGTACGTGTTCCGGGACGATTTGTTTTCGTTGTACGCACACTGTCCACTTTCAGATATAAGTTCATAGAACCTTGTTTCCTCAATTTGGAGTCAGGAATCCATCCTTGCATTTTGACAGTTTTATTATTTTCACCCAGTATATTTGGCTATACTAAATTACATACACTGATGATAGCCCGTAACAGGGTACATAATGCACTAGTCGATTTTCTTTACCTTTTCTAAACATTTTTTGAATTTGGAACGCTCGTGGTTTTCCGTTATACGCAAATCATTAATGAAGATTTTTTTTTTTATTTTTATTTTTATTTTTTATTTTTTTGTGTATCGAGATCCTGCTCGAGATACTGCCGGGTCTGGGTGCTGACGAGTCCTCTCCATTTGGCTCGGTCCTCCCACCACTTTTCTTCCTCCACTTGCCGCCATGTCACACCTCTCCTTTCCACAGGTATTCTCACTCCCGTTTTCCACCGTGTTTGGGCGCACTATGCGTCTTTGTCCTTCCATCTTTTTTTGTTCTTCCATAATTTTGGGAAGTCTCTGCCCACGCATCCTCTTAACATGCCCGTACCATCTTAGTCTCTTTTTTGGATTTCTTCTCTCATATCTTGTTTAAGGTGCTTTCTAATATCTACATTTCTTACTCTGTCCGTTCTTGTTTTTCCCTTAACTGCTCTGAGAAATTTCATTTCTCCTGCGTCGGAACATCATATGAACTACCTGAACTTAGACTTCACAAATCAGTTTTTTAACCCACACGTACGCACGAACATTTTGTGCTTTGACTGGCTAACACCAGTCTAGTAGTAGTGTCAAACAGTGCAAACCCGCATCTTTTACATTTGGCCAAAAACAATCTAGTAGCGGTTATGAACCATTTTTAAATGAAAAAATTTATGAAACCGCCACACATCGAAACGACTCCCTCTTTAGATAACTGAATTACCGTAAAATGATTATTGTTTTCCGAGTAACATAAACTGAGTTGTTGCACTTTACAAATTTCCCCTGAGTGTGATTCATTCCCTCTTTCTGCAGCCAGAATTCTCACGCTAACGCATACACAGTTAATAGGAAAACAATATTTATTCATTAAATGCTTCGCATTCACACGATAATTCACATTAATAATTAAATCTATTAAATCAACAACAGTTAATGAAAATCGTAATAGTCACAAAAGATGAAGTATAGTTTACGAAATATTTATTTAGATAATTTAGGGATTTGGTCCGTAAGATGCTGACACGTTTCGGCTACAGCCGTAGCTACTTGCAGCTACTCCAGGAGCCCAAGGCACATCGGTCACGGGAAAACTATGACTCATTGTCATCTGTATTATCTGGTCACTATCTTCTGACACACACACACACACACACACACACACACACACACAGACGCACACAGGTGCGTTGCAAGGCGCTACACCCCCAGTGGTTAGTTTTGGATTTTCAGCACGATGGGAACCACTGTGATCTAATCTGTACACAGTCCATCTATGGAGAGCACCGCATTCTGCACCAAATCGCGCACCTCTGAGATGCAACAAATGTGCCAGAGACTATTCAGTAACGGAAAATTAATCATAACACCCATTTACCAATATTTTATTGATAACAAGACTTATAACTTTGCTCTTTATAGAACTCACAAACGCCTTCGTGATTCAGGTACTTGAAGGAAAGGAAGGAAGGAAGATTGGGTTTAACGTCCCATCGACTTCAACATCGAGAGATGAAGCACAACTCGGATTGTATCAAGGATGGTGAAGCAAATTGGTGGTGCCCTTCAAAGAAACTATCCCGGCATTTGTCTGGAGTGGCTTAGGGAAGTCACGGAAAACCTAGATCTGGATGGCCGCACGGGTGGTTGAAGTCCCTCCCGGATGCGAACCCAGTGAGCTAATACTGCGCCACCTCGCTCGTTCCCAGATACTTGAAACAAGATTCTCTCTCTCAGGTAACGTAGTACGTTTTACCGTACCACCCAAGGTCACATTGAAGGAGGTTACACTGAAGGAGCTACTTTTCAGTGGAGTCTACGCTATTATGAATCTTTCGTTGACATTTGGTCTCTCCTACCTGCCGTCGACGCAGACTGAAAAGTGTTTTGGACTTGGCTGCTTTTATCTGATCTGCTACGATAGGCGATTTCATAATTTTGACTCTGCAATCGGAATCAGTGGCGAACCAGTGTGTTCTTCAGCACAGATTAACTTACATAATTGAATGGACAAGTTCCCTATGCAAACGACAGCTTTATCACGGACTAATACTCCAAGCTCTATCAACAGAGCGAGGTTGAAAATAGGCTTGTATGTCAAGTATAGTAAGTCTAAAATTACGCATAACAAATTTCCTGCAAAGAAAATGCAGTTGACATTGAATGTGTAGAACAAGTGGATGAGTTTTGGATTCAGGACAGAAGAAGACAGCGGCTGAATGGACACGGAAGCAACTATACAGAAGAGTAGGAATGTAATGGGGATCGTGGAAAATCAAATCCATTTTTCAAACTTACAGCTTCTGTGAGTCTGAAAAGGAAAGTTTAAAATCAGTTTTAACTCAGGCAACGAGAAATGGACTTTTAATGTGAACACAACCAGAAAACTGTTTTCTCAGTGAACAATACATAAATGTATGTTGGGTAGACAGTAGAACAAACAAAAGGATTATACACTGCTTTGCAGAAAGTAAGGACGAGTTACTCAAAGTAAAATAATGTATTAACTGCTTGGAGGAAACGAATGAAAATGAGGTAACATGTTGCCAGATGTCTCCCAGTCGTGCATAGAATGTTGTTTGGTTGATTTGGGAGAGGGTACCAAACAGGTCATCGGTCGCATTGGATTAGGGAAGAATGGGGAAGGAAGTCGGCTGTGCCTTTTCAAAGGAACCATCCCGGTAATTGCATGAGGCGATTTTGGAAAATAAGGATTGCGGGTCGCGGGTTTTAACCGTCGTCCTCCCGAATGCGAGTCCAGTGCGCACAGAAAGTGGACGGCACATAACGCCAGATGGGGCCGCCCACGCACCACGAAGTAGTTGCAGTAATGAGAAAAGACGGTATGTGTGTGTCAATTTTGGATGAGTTACCGTGCATTGTGGTGTTGTCCTTCATTACATTATGTCCCGTAGACAGCATCTGGATGACCTGACACGGCGCAGGATGATCAGGAGACAGGAAGAAGCGAAAAGTGTAAACAGTGTAGCCCAGGAGTTTGGAATTTCTCACAGTACTGTATAACACGCTTAGGGAGCGTTCCGAACAACTAGCACAGCTAACTGTAGGAAAAGAGGTGTTCGGCAAAGGTCAGCTACAACAGCAGATGACCATTACATTGTGCAGCAGCCAAGAAAGGACTCTGTTTTTGTATGTACATCCTTTTGGGAGGACGTCCTTGGGACGACGGCCGTTTACAACTGTGAGAAAATAAAATACCTCCAGCCGTTCTTAGGATTTTATATATTTTGTTGAAACCAATTTCGACGCTTCAATGGCCCATCTTCAGGCTGCTGTATCGCATCACTGGCCAGTAAAACTGGATACGCAGATAATCTGAAAACTTGGGTTTCAGCACTCTAACAATCAATTGCCAACCCAGTTGATGGTTAGAGTGCTGACACACAATTTTTTAGATTACCTCTACATCTACGTCTACATCTACGTGATTATTCTGCTATTCACAATAAAGTGCCTGGCAGAGGGTTCAATGAACCACCTTCAAGCTGTCTCTCTACCGTTCCACTCTCGAACGGCACGTGGGAAGAATGAGCACCTAAGTTTTTCTATGCGAGCCCTGATTTCTCTTATTTTATCGTGATGATCATTTCTCCCTATGTAGGTGGGCACCAACAGAATGTTTTCGCAATCGGAGGAGAAAACTGGTGACTGAAATTTCATGAGAAGATCACGTCGCAACGAAAGACGCCTTTGTTTTGATAATTACCACTCCAGATCACGTATCATGTCTCTGACACTATCTCCCCTATTTCGCGATAATACAAAATCAGCTGCCCTTCTTTGTACTTTTTCAATGTCATCCGTCAGTCCCACCTGGTGCGGATCCCACACCGCACAGCAGTACTCCATAATATGGCGGACAAGCATGGTGTAAGCAGTCTCTTTAGTAGACATGTTGCACCTTCTAAGTGTTCTGCCAATGAATCGCAGTCTTTGGTTTGCTCTACCAATAATATTATCTATGATATCGTTCCAATTTAGGTTATTTTTAGTTGTAATCCCTAAATATTTAGTTGAATTTACAACCTTCAGATTTGTGTGACTTATCGCGTAAACGAAATCTGCGTAGCCAGTTATGTTGGCCGCTGATTCGATATATACATAGTGATTCACTAACAATGGCTACCAAGGATAACTCCGAAAGTATGATAGGAGCTGAAAAGTTTGTGGGACAAAAGTTGCATGGGCCGACGGGGCCCATAATATGACGTCGGTGTTTTGTTGCTAGGTGGGATCGTTTCAGAGATACGAAGGTCAACTTTGTTTATGGGATGCTATAGTTTGGTACTTATTTTCTGAAGCAGCTATCGAGACGAATCCAATGATGTGTAACGGTAAGGTCTTTGAAAGTCAACGAAGGTCAGAAAAGGCGGGATGAACAGAAGGTGTTCGAAGTTATGGCCATTCGTATCACTGCAGTGCTGCAATTTTCTTATCATGGATTGAGTGGTATTCCTTATCACATCGGCACTTATCGTAGCACATGCTGTGACAGTTCTCTCTCGCGTATCTTCAGGTGTAGTTGGAACGTCTTTATAAACAATGTCTTTGACGAACCCCCACAAGAAAAAATGGAGAGGTATGAAGACTGGGGAACGATCCGGCAACGACACATCTTCTCCGCATCCAATCCAACGATTTGGTAATTGTCTCCGCAACTCATTTCTAGGCATCACCGAAAAATGTGCCGGACACTCATCGTGTTGATACCATATTCTGTTCCTTGTTCCTTAAGGTATTTCTTTCAATAACAGATCTAATGTTTCTTGCAGGAATGTGGTGTACTTCCTACCATTAAGACATATTTCAATGAAATAGGGATCTTTAATTCTGCCTTCCAGAACCCCACACCATATTCACCGACCACGGTTTTTGGTGTGCAACTTGCCGCAGCCAACATGGATTTTCAGTTGGCCAATAATACATGTTATGCAAATCAACATTTACACGGTTCGTGAATGTAGCCCCGTCAGTAAATAAAATCAAATTAATAAATGTGTCATCCCTGTGAATCTGAAGTTGAGGTCATGGACAGAATTCAATACCACGCATACAATCCGTACCAGTTAATTCTTGGTGGAGACTGATATGGTAGTGATGATATTTATGGCGATGCAGAAAACGAACAACACTACTCTGGCTCATGCCAGAGTCCCTCGCGATTTGACGCGAACTAACACGAGGATCTCGAACCACAGTGGCAAGAGTACCAATTTCCGTTTCCTCGTTAGTGACATTCCTTTGCTGGATATGATTCCGATGTGTTGAAGATCCATTTATTCTCAATTTATGGTACACATATTGAAATGTACGACGTGTAGGGTGAGTACGTTGATGATATTTTTCAGCGTATAAGTCTCTAGCTCTAACTAAATTTCGTTGGCATTCTCCGTAAGTGAGAATCATATCGACTTGTTCTTCGAAGGAATACATTATTCTCATTCGCTTTATTCGACGATACTAGTCTTACCGTTTATATTAGTGTTGTATTGCGAAACCGCGATTTGTGTTTATATGTCAATGGCATGTTAGATGGATACGCCTTATTCGGCGAATATTTACTATTTGCATGATATACGAGAGAGAATTGTCAGAGCATGTGCTTCGATAAGTGCCGAAGTGATAAGGAATACCATTCAATCCATTATAAGAAGATTGCAACACTGCACTGATACCAATGGTGATCAGTTCGAACACATTCTGTAAATGGACGTTCACGCCACCTTTCTGACCTTCGTTGACCTTCAAAGACCTTACTGTTACACATCATGGGATTCGCCTCGATAGCTGCTATCAGAAAACAAGTACCGAACTACAGCATCCCATTTAAAAAAAAAAAAAAAAAAAAAAAAAAAAAAACAGTGTTGAACTTCATATCGCTGACGCGACCCCAACTATAAACAAAAAACCAACGTCATATTATGGTCCCCGCTGTCGCATGCAACTTTTGTCCCACAAACTTTCCAGCTACCATTACAATTTTGGAGTTATCCTAGTTGGCAATAGTCAGTGATTCACTCTCTATAGGGATCGTATCAACACCTTACGCATCAACTACAGCCTGAAGATGGCGCACCGAAGCTCCGAAACTGGTTGTAACAAAATAAATAAAATCATGAGGACGGCTGTAGGAGTTTTATTTTCTCACAAAAGAAAGTATCTCCGTCAAATAGCGGGTACAATTGAAACCACATTTAGTAGGACTGTAAGACATGCAAACTCAGTCTGTTGTGGCACGTCGGCCGGATGGGCCCGGTCTCTTCGCCTGGTGACCAGTGCGTCGTTTTCCGTTGACACCCGCACATCGGCGTGCCGTTTGCAATGGTGCCAAGAGCATGCGTGCTGGACCATCGAGATGTGGGATCGCGTGCTCTTCTCGGAAGAGAGCAGATTGTCTGAGTAGTGATTCTGGCCGTATCCTCGTGTGTAGATAGGTGGGAACACGTATTTCACCCAGGAACGTTGTAGAACATGATCGTTTTGGTGATGCAGGAGTTAAGGTTTAGGGAGGCATGCGTGTAATGACCTCCAAATCTTCGAACACGGTAAACTCACCGGTCTACTCCTCCCCATGTGCGTCTTTCCAGGGTTGCTTTCGGTCCTGACTTTATTTATATGGACGACAAAGCTCGACCACATCGAACGGCGCAGATGGAGCGATGGAAAGAGGCGATATTCTGTGAATGGATTACCCTGCGAATTGCCTCTACTTAAATCCCATCGAACATGTGCGAGATACAGGGGTTGGGTGGGGGAGGGGAGGGGCCAGGGCATATGTTAGCACGTCCACATGCTCCGTCAACCATTCATGCAGTTGTCAACCACGCTGGTGGAGAAATAGAACGTTTTGCCATAATATGTCCTTACCAGTCTTGCGGCCAGAGTGGAGATACATTGCAGACTATGCACGATCTTCAAATAATCGGAGGTCATCACGACCATGTAACACACTACCTCCACACAACATGATGCATGCGCCGGAGAAACGGTATTCTACATGCTATACGTACACTCGATGTAGCGACAGGTGGGAAAACGTAAAGCACACAGAGTCGTTGTGAAACGTGATCGTTTTAATGATCAAGCTGTTGTGCCGTGCGGAGTCATCATGTTGCATGGGTCTACTGACCTCCAAACCTTTGAAGCCAACTGCCTTGCTGTGGCACTGTACACCTGCCGCGTGTGAGTCTTTTCAGAGATGTATTTGGCATTGAGTTGATTTTGATGGATGATGATGAGCGACCACATCGAACACCACACATGGAGAGTCTTTTGGAACGAGAGGATATTCGGAGAATGGACTGGCCTGCCTGCCTCCCCTCCCTCCCCCCTTGGGAAAATCTATCGTAGAACGTTTACATGAGGAAAAGACCACTCAACAGTTGTCAACGCGCCAGTGGAGGGATGGAACGCCCTACCACAAGAACGCCTTACGAACCTTGCGGTTAGAAATAAGATCACGTTGCAGAGCATGTAATGATATTTGTTGTGATCACAGACCTGGTCCGGCCGTTTGTAATGTCCAGGGGACATCATAAATCGCGGTTATTTCAATGTAATTATAATCTTTGCACGAAAGTGTCTTTTCGGTTCGTTTCATTGCGTATTTCTTTCAATTAGCTTTTGTATTGTACTGTACCAATTATTTCTATGAATGGTCCAAGTTTGACCGAACTGTTTTACTTGGTAGTGACACATCATGCGAAAGTTACTTTCGTTCTCAAGTTCTGCACACCAGTGTAGAACGGATTTAAGTGAGTTACGTGATTGTGACCGCAATTAAAATGAAGCCGATGTGGGAGGGGAACGTCTCCTGCCATATGGATGATAGATGTCCCAAAGAAACGCTGCAATCGGAGAGAGAGAAATCTATGACGGTACAGAATGGAAGGTTTATAGGTTGCATTAGAAAACTTGCAGAAACTGCATAAATGAGCATAAGTAAAATACGAAACGCATGGAATTTTCTGGAGGAAGTTTTTGTCCAGTAACAGATGTACAGTGGCCGATTAATATGATGGTGACGATGATGAACTCCATAGAGCGTGGCCGCTAATGCTACAAAATGTAGCCTCTTATTAGTAGCTAAGCTTTATGTGACGTGATGTAGGAACAAAAATACTGTTCACCTGCCAAATTTGATACTGCATGCTAGTTAAAAATTAAGACGTGACTGTAAAATGTATAGACAACACCAGTGTCGTGCGCAAGCGAGAGACAGAGAACAAGAGTTAGGGTGCTGAAAAAAATTCTAGCACTTTCTCCGAGAGTAAATGGTCACATACGAAATTGTAGCACTTTCGAAACAGAGCTATCCACGGAATATGTAGATATAAAGTCGCAGCATAACTAAAAGCGAAAACTAACATCGATGAAAGTGCAGGATAGCAGAAGGAAAAACGTTTCTGCAAATGAGCCATTTGTGAGATAATTACGAAAATTGTGCTTACCACTCTCCACTGAATTCGTTACGAAATATTGTACTATTTAGTATATGTGTATAAGTGCTCAACATATTGATACTGGCGCGCTAGAGGTCGTCTCACGTCATCAACAAAATATGCCAGTGTCCCACGACTCATACCATGTTACTCAATGCTGCGGAAAGGGAACACATTAAAACAGTCCTGTATGATACAGGTCAGGTGATCTTGGATGGTACAGACCTTGCACTATCTACCCATCTTCTAATGCGTTGGCTGCAAATTTTACCGGTGCCCTATCAAGCACCTACCACATTCCCCAAAACTGCGTCGGTGTAGATCTTCAATCAATCATGGAATACCCCGCCGTATCCTCGTCCATCAATTTTTGTTGGTACAGTGTGTGGAACAACGAGACGTTCGCCTGGTACCCCTAACCATCCATTCAAACTTAAACGTTGCTGGTGTGGTGACGCGTGAAAAAGGTACGGATTTACAGAATACTGGAACCAATTTCAGAGGGAATTAATAGAATAGTTTGTATTTCAAAAACATTCTTACTGATTAGGACCCTACGGTATTTTGTACAAAACTCAGTGGTGGCTCGGAATCGTACATTCACAGTTATTAACTCGGAAAACTCGTTTGCCGGCCCATGTTTACTAGAAAGTTTCTGCCTTTGTTATCATATACTTTCATACATGTATGTTTTCGCTAGTAATTATGATAGATCCCGTATAGGAAAAAAAGATTTCGCTATCTCATTTGTGGTGCTACGTGTTGGTCTGGATATAATAGCTCTCGTTTGACATGCGTTTACCAATGTTCGGAAATGGACAGGAATTTCTTATCGACTGTATAGTGCAACAAAAAGTAATGCAACGTCCTTGAAGGTGATGCTAATTTATTGACAAATGACGTGACAGGAGTACGTGGCAACAAATTCAGACCAAATGACACGTGCTTGTCACAGTAAGGGGTGCACATAAAGTCGCATCAGTCCAGTGTACCCCACCTCTGCCGACACCACAGACGTGTATTCTTGAATCAAAACGACCTTATACATGCCAAATGGCATCGTGCGAATGATTTTTGCAGGCCTCTTGAGCATTTCGTTTCAATTCGGCTTTGGTACTTGCAGGCGATGGAGAACGAGGAACCTTCCGCTTCATCATGTCCAATCCTTGTTCACTGCCGGTACATTGTGCCCAATATGAGCAGCAATCCGTCATAGGTCCATCCATCTTTTTGTAACCTATGGAGACAACGTTGCGTCGCAGCAGCTGTATGTGGACGTGCATTGTCCTGCTGAAAAAACACGTCGCATTCCCTTAGCAGAAACGGCAAAAGCACATGTGCAATGTAGCGGACACTGGTTACTTTACCCTGCGGAAACAAATCTGAAGGCCCCTCACGTCATGAAGACTCTGATGGAACTTGCATGTGTGGTTGAATGCACTGTGGAATAGGCAGCTTACCAGGGCTACTCCATGTACGTCCATCATTCGCACACGGACAGGGTCTACTCTCATCACTAAAGACAACAGACGCCATTCCAATCTTCCGTCTTTCACGACTCCGGAGTAGCCATGTATGGCGCAGACGTGGTGTCTGCGATAACCTGGCCAGTGGCACAAGTGACCTTAATCCTGCTGCAAGGTCACCAATGACGCAGCAGGTGTAACATGAGTCCAGATTTCTTCTCTGGAATATGTTCGGACGGCCACCCTTGCCCGCACAATGCGTCAATCTTGACGTGCCACTGTACTACGCCGACGTCCAGAACCTGCTGTGCAGGTGTGAGAATGTTCCACAGATCACTGGTGCAAGCAGCGACGCACTACCGGTAGACTGTGCCCAACGTGCGCAGCACTCCGTCGATACGTCCACCCATCTTCCCACAGGCCCATAATGCTACCTCCTTCAAACGGCTAAAGCTGTTCAACAGGAATACGTAATCGTCGGTGGGGCAATATTGTACCCAAGAATGAATGTCACCAACATTGTTCAACTTTAAATGCAGCTCAGTTACTGACTGCAGATGAAAAGCAGAGGGCACACACATAGGATTCCTGAGCGCCATCTCATCGCCAGTGGCTGTGACAGATGAATCACTAACACTACAAGACCGGAGTATGAAACGTCCCCTTAGAAAAATTGTGAATGACTGTGCTGGAAAAACTCTTAAATTATTTGATTTTCAAACAGCTGAGCAAAACTCAACGTACTCTTTGGTTATTCTGATCAACACTAAAGAGACAGACAATATTTTTAGCGAAACGCAATCTGACTTTCAATAATCCATACAAAAGAATGGCCCTGACTAACAATAACCTATACCTTTCATGAATCACTTACATCACAAAAATCTTCGTTACTCGAACTACTGCAATAAAGCGAGTGCCGGTACTGCTAGCTAAATAAAAGATTCTAACTACTGAAGGCACTAACTACTGATAGGCATGGTTAGCAAATGAAAGATTTTGATAAACAATGTACACTATTGGCCATTAAAATTGCTACACCAAGAAGATCACGTGCTACAGACGCGAAATTTAACCGACAGGAAGAAGATGCTGTGATATGCAAATGATTAGATTTTCAGAGCATTCACACAAGGTTGGCGCCGGTGGCGACACTTACAACGTGCTGACATGAGGAAAGTTCCTAACCGATTTCTCATACACAAACTTCAGTTGACCGGCGTTGCCTGGTGAAACGTTGTTGTGATGCCTCGTGTAAGGAGGAGAAATGCGTACCATCACGTTTCCGACTTTGATAAAGGTCGGATTGTAGCCTATCCCCATTGCGGTTTATCGTATCGCTGCTCGCATTGGTCGAGATCCAATGACTGTTAGCAGAATATGGAATCGGTGGGTTCAGGAGGTTAACATGAAACACCGTGCTGGATCCCAACGGCCTCGTATCACTAGCAGTCGAGATGACAGGCATCTTATCCGCATGGCTGTAACGGATCGTGCAGCCACGTCTCGATCCCTGAGTCAACAGATGGGAACGTTTGAAAGACAACAACCGTCTGCACGAACAGATCGACGACGTTTGCAGCAACATGGACTATCAGCTCGGAGACCATGGCTGCGTTTACCCTTGACGCTGCATCATAGACAGGGGCGCATGAGATGGTGTACTCAACGGCTCAAAAATGGCTCTGAGCACTATGGGACTCAACTGCTGAGGTCATTAGTCCCCTAGAACTTAGAACTAGTTAAACCTAACTAACCTAAGGACATCACAAACAGCCATGCCCGAGGAAGGATTCGAACCTGCGACCGTAGCGGTCTTGCGGTTCCAGGCTGCAGCGCCTTTAACCGCACGACCACTTCGGCCGGCTGTACTCAACGACGAACCTGGGTGCACGAATGGCAAAACGTCATTTTTTCGGATGAATCCAGGTTTTGTTTACAGCATCATTATGGTCGCATCCGTGTTTGGCGACATCGCGGTGAACGCACATTGAAAGTATGTATTCGTCATCGCCATACTGGCGTATCACCCGGCGTGATGGTATGGCGTGCCATTGGTTACACGTCTCGGTCACCTCTTGTTCGCATTGACGGCACTTTGAACAGTGGGCGTTACATTTCAGATGTGTTACGACCCGTGGTTCTACCCTTCATTCGATCACTGTGAAACCCTACATTTTAGCAAGATAATGCACCACCGCCTGTTGGAGGTCCTGTACGGGCCTTTCTGGATACAGAAAATGTTCGACTGCTGTCCTGGTCAGCACCAATTGAAGACGTCTGGTCAATGGTGGCCGAGCAACTGGCTCGTCATAATACGCCGGTCACTACTCTTGATGAACTGTTGTATCGTGTTGAAGCTGCATGGGCAGCTGTACCGGTACACGCCATGCAAGCTCTGTTTCACTCAATGCCCAGGCGTATCAAGGCCGTTATTACGGCCAGAGGTGGTTGTTCTGGGTACTGATTTCTCAGGATCTGTGCAGCCAAATTGCGTAAAAACAGAATCACGTGACAGTTCTAGTATAATAAATTTGTACAATGAATACCCATTTAGCATCTGCATTTCTTCTTGGTAGAGCAATTTTAATGACCAGTAGTCTATTTACCTTGATGATGCCCAAACGTCATCGTATGTATATCTATCAATTCATAACATCCAAGGCGCTCAGTCCGGAACCGCGCGACTGCTACGGTCGCAGGTTCGAATTCTGCCTCGGGTATGGATGTGTGTGATGTCCTTAGGTTAGTTAGGTTTAGGTAGTTCTAAGTTCTAGGGGACTGATGACCTCAGATGTTCAGTCCCATAGTGCTCAGAGCTATTTGAACCATTTTTCATAACATCCATCTTTACAGTATTTTTTTTTTTTTTTTTTTTTTTTTTTTTTTTTTTTTTTTTTTTTTTTGGCGGACACATGTCCAGATCGTCCGCTTATAGCTCAAAACTCTGGCATCTCTCTATCCACATCCACCACTGTTGGCGGCTTACCTTCAACGGCCCAACACTACAATAGCGAATATTCCAACAATGAGTCCAACCAGCAACAGACTGCACACAGAGCAATCAGCGATTTTCATACACAGCACTACGTGGCATTACCAACACAAAAACCTGAACAGCCTACTTACAAGCATGCACAGTTATCCTGGAGTCACTGAACACAGTCCTTGAGGGTATTGATTTTATTTCCGGAAGTCTATAACGGAAACTGCAACGACGAATTACATTTCCTGCATTGTGAATAGCTTGCCAGATACATAGTGGCAGTCGTCTTGTAGATACGTAAACAGAGCTGAAATGGTTTGTAGATTTGTTCGGCCGGCAGGTCTCACATTATTAGTCACGATATTCACTACTTCCTCTTCATTAATTAATAGAATGGTGTCTAATATTCAAACAGAGACTAACCGTGGCTTAAGATATGAGACATGCATCCGGATAAAGTGTCTGGACACTACAAAATTTGGCGACAATTTCTGACGTGAAACGTTATGTGACATGAAATTGTGTCGCTCACGAGTGAAACTTTACAGAAGACATTTGCTCTGTAAAATTACTTTCATTTCTGAGCGTGTCCTCCCGGGGCAGATAGACCTGTTCTTTCACACAGCCACAAGATCAAATAAAAATAGAATTTTAGGCTATCTGGAGGAGCAGATAGGCTGCGACGGCGACGATTGAAACAGTGTTGGAATATGGGCTGCATGAAACGTTGATTACGGAACGTCATCAAGTTTCGAACAATGTACGAAACGGTCACGGTTTATTGGTAATTACACGCAGACCCATAATATGTTTAAGAAATGGCTTCCGATCTACATAATAAATATAATCTTTAAAATTTAAGGCATCTGCCATTATAACACAACCCATTTTCAGAACGCACAGTAACTTGCAGCTTTAGGAAGATTAATAAAGGCGTAATTGACTCTAACGCACATCCAGCAAGAATGGCAAGACGGAATGGATGGCAGTCCTCAGTTAATTTTCATTTGCTATAAACTTTTTCGCAACAGAGCGCACAGCTCGTAGAGACAGCCGTAACATAACAGTAATTAGAAAGGGTCATTAGAGATATGGAAACGCTTGCGCATCTGGCAGATGCAGGTCCTGACGGAAGGAACGTAATTAATATGAGCTCACTTTGCTAACCTTGGAGACCGGCGTGTTATTTTCCCGTATACACTCCCCATCTCTCATGCTTTAAACTTGTGTTTTATTTACGTTGGCCCTCTCGGAGTTTATGCAATAAAATGCGCAGCCAGAGACGTAAATTCCAGTGCAGCACTCTTTTCAACCGGCGGATACATTTTATGATTATAACTTGGGATAAACTTTACGCTTCCGGAAGTGTGCTTAGAAAACTGCTTCGCTTATATTTTACTGTGGAAGATATTAACAGACACATTCCCGCGAGGTTACGTCCTAAGTAATTACACCTTCTGCTCTACGTATACTTCTTTTTTTGTTTACAGGGAGAAAGAAATTCCCCTAGAAACCTCAACACTGTCTAGGGATTTTATTTTTCTGCCCTTGTTCACCTTTCAAGGGAGTTACTCGAACTCTGCTGTGTGATTTTGGTAATTTGTTGAAAGTGGGATGACGTAAGTGTGACCTGAAAACTATTTAGCCTCTAAAAAGTTTATTTCTTATTATAAGTACATTATTGACTAACGGAAGGTTGATCTACTGGTCGGATGTCGTTTACCTTGGATTATGAACACTTAGTGTCGAGGGTACCCTGATTGTAAGACTGTAGGAAATGAAAATTTCTTTTGTCTATTGACGTAAACAACTCACACTTTGCAGTAAGAAATTAGCCTCACCGCGACGGTTAAAAGTAACGACCGCCATCATCAACTCATGTTCTGCAACGGTTCATAAATCTTTTGACAAACTTCACAAAATACAGTTTTCGTTACTTAATGTCACAGAAGTGGAACACACTGTTCTTATTTCTGACACTTCTGCAACAAAGTAATGAGAATGAAGAATGGATCTTTTATACGTTAATTATTGTTACTAAGGCATAAGAAACCAGATTGCAATAATAACAGCCGAAGGAAATGAAAGGGAAACAACGGTGGAGAAAGAAGTAAGACAGTTTGTATCATATCCCCGATGGTATTCAAGCTGTACATTGAGGAAGCAGTAAGGAAGCCAAAGAGAAGGAGGTGCCACGAAAATTCAAAAAGAAGAAAAAAAACCTTTCAGGTCTGTCAATGACACTATACAAGGTGTGGCTATAAAATAACGGGGCGGATGGTGTCACAGAGTACGTATGGATGTGCGGAAGAAGAACGACCAATAGCTGTGAAAACTGAAGCCTTTACAGTCGAATACAATATCTCTGGAGTCGGTAGACGAATCATTGTGGCTGTGGCCTTTCTGTAAGAGTGATTGTTTTGTTTTGCTGGAAAAGTGATAACTGTAATGATACAGCAACGAGTGGTCTTCAAGTTTCACATGAAACTTGCAAGAACTGCTACTGAAACGTATGTTTTACTAAAAGAAGTGTATGGCAAAGACTGTTTATCACCTCGCAAGTTTGTGAGCGGTTCAAGCGCTTCCCAGATGGCGGAGAAGACGTTGAAGGTGACTCACGCCCTGGAAAAATATCGAAAAAGTAGGTACCTTGATTGGATCTGACTGTCAGCTGAATAGGAATTGACAAAGAATGCGTCAAACAAATCTTTTGAGATCAATTTGACATTAGAAAAGTGTGTGCGAAACTGGTGCCGAAAATTCTCACCATCGAAGAAACAGAACCTCGCGAAAATGTCTGTACTGTCGCTTTGAGTACCATTGAAAATGATACAAATTTCTTGGAAGAGTGATAACACGTGATGAATCTTGGTTTTTCACTTACTAAGCGCCAACCCATGCACCGGAAGGCCCAACTTCACAAGAGCGAAAAATCTCATAATCTCATACGAGCAAATCAAGATTTAAAGCGATGATGACTTTCTTCGATATTCATTGCATTGTGTATCTTTATAGTATTCCTGAAGGGCAGAATGTTAATCTACACTGCTAAGTTGTGGTTTCTGCTCAACACCGTGAGAAAATAGGGGAAAAAATGCAGACTCGAATTGTGCAACAACAAGTCATTTGCTCTCCATCAAGACAATGCTCATACCGCATTGGCTGTTGCGAGGTTTCTAGCAAAGTACAGCAACCCCGTGTTAGATGAACCACCTCATCCGCCTAACCTAGCAGCAAGTGACTTGCCTATTCCCCAATGTCAAATCTGCTTTAATAGGAACAATATTGCAGTCCGCTGAAGCTGTGAAAGAAAAAGCGGCACGCGTCATCAAGGATGCTCACAGAGGAAGATGTTCTGTAGTGTTTCCATCACTGGAAAATTCGCATGGAGTGTTGTAGTGGTGGAAGAAGGGAGCATATTGAGGATAAAAATAACTACATATACAGTAACATATGTTTTTGGGTGGGTCCGCCTTTAGCAGAACACAATTTTGTTTCTTGTCCCAAACAAAAAACAAAATTGTGTTATGCTAAAGGCGGACGCCACCCAAAAACATATGTTATTGTTAAAGCAAACACAGACAAAAGAGCTTCAACCTCAAGATAAATATACAGTTTTTTTAATAAAATGTTTTACAACGATAGTCCCGCTATTTTATAGCGACAGTTCGTACTTCGCCCAGAGACAGAAGAGAAAGTTAGAAGAGCAGTTGGATGAAAAGATGTCATAAGATGAAATTTAGAAACATCAAACAAAACGTAATGGAATGTTGTCGAATTAAATCAGGTGAAGTCAATGGTCTGAGATTAGGTAATGAGACACTAAAAACATTAGACGGGTGTCACTATTTGGGCAGAAGCATAGACGATACAAAATGCAGGCTGACTACAGTAAGAAAACAATTTCTGAGAAAAAGAGTAGTTTGATCACATCTAACATAAATTTAAGTGCTAGGATGTCTTTTCTGAAGGCATTTTGCTGGAGTGCAGCCTTGTGCAGAAGTGGAATGTGGAACACAAGAAGTTCATAGAAAAAGTAACAGAGGCATTTGAAATGTGGCGATACAAAGGAATGATGTCTGTTACATGGGTGGAACTAATAAGTAGTGGGAAGGTAGCAAATCGAATTAGGGAAAAAGGAAACGTACGTCAGTTAAAAGCAATCCTGTCAACGTTAAGAGTGTCCGATATCCCGCCTCTACCACGCTTTTCAGTTGGCTGATCTGATCATTATAGATATGGCAACAGATCATTCCATAGAAACCAGTGCTTATTAATAAATATTTACTATTAAAAACAGTCTTGATCACAATTTATTTAGTACGGTGACCGGTTTCGACCACTACTGTGGTCATCTTCAGACCAATGAGTAAGAACCTCCTACTGCTAGAGAATCACTACTCACTTCAAAAGTAATTAATTTATTGCCAAGTCAGGTGTTGGGAGACTACAAGAAGTTTAGAGGGTTACGCACTAAAATTATAAAACTTCATTCCAAAATATTTAATCAGTGATTCTCTAGCAGAAGGAGGTTCTTACTCATTGGTCTGAAGATTACCACAATAGTGGTCGAAACCGGTCACCGAACTAAATAAATTGTGATCAAGACTGTTTTTAACAGTAAATATTTGTAACATATTGATCACTGTCACTCCCATAATGTATTCAAAAGTAACTTATTAATAAAGTTAAGCAATGGACTTCACTAATAACTCGAACTGTTACGGGACCCTGAGCACTGTATTCTGGGGAGTCTCACAGAACTTTCTATTAGTCTCCTTTATGTTCATGGGATTCACTGACTGTGAAACTAAAATCATTGAGTAAAGTAGATTCAAAATTTATTTCACAAATGACATATTAAATCTTGGATGGATTAAACATTGATTACTAAAAGTTTCAATTCAGATACTACATAGATGTTCCATTGATGACGGTAAGTAGATGTTGGGATGGTTCTGAGATGCTCGGCGATAAAATTTGATTAGAAGATTCTGAGATGGACACGGATGACAATGTCGTTACCAGCATTCACTATCATTGTTATTAAATGGCAAAGTTACATATGTTTTAGGTATGCAGTGATTTCAAGGCGTAAAGATGACATGGCTGAAGACAAATTTTTTGCTGGGGCACGGCTAACATTAAAGACTTTATCATTTCTATCCTTCCTCTGACGCTTAACTGCCCCTATCATGATGGTGTTGCAATACATTCTTACCGTAAGCAGAGATGCTCGGAGTCGAACCGGAGTGGCGTAACTCGAGATGGCCGTAGATTGCTGCCTTTGAGGTATGTGTTCCTCTGAGTCTGTCCATCTACGACTCTTTAAGGACAAAAGTCTGAATCTCTCCAAATGACTATGTACGATAACTTTCGCAAAAAAAAAAAACAAAAAACAAAATCCGAATCGTTCACCCAAATGCCGATGCCTCAATGTGTAAAAAGTACAATCGTCCTTGACTGGCACCTACAACTGCACCTGAAGTTTCCTTGCCAATAACTTGATTTGCTGCCAATACGGGCCAATGGCATAATTTTGTGGTGACTTTTATCCTTCGTTCAGCGGCTCCATAAAGACTACTCTCCCAGTCAACCATTTTACCACCCTTCTCAGTCTAAAAGTGGAACTCAGGCCGTCTACCAATGACACACAACGATTTTCTTATTTCCACGATTATGCCATTGCGCGAAAACAAAAAGGAAAAATTATTCAACTCTCTCGACTTCGGCTTGGTGGGCCGTAAGTCACGCAATAAAGCAACAGCCGGTGGTGTCTTTTTGTTACACTTTTTAAAGGTGTAATCTGCTACTGGAACCTATGCTTTCGCAAGCCCAGCTAAATGTTCCTCCAAAATCCCTCATACCAAACTGCATTCTGCCGTATTGTCATAGGCTCTGGCGGTCTGCAGCCTGCCGCCATCGTGGAGACGGTCCATTAACCCACACAAAGTCCCATTTTCCTGCTTTCTCTCGACCGTGAGTTCATTGTCCAGCTTCCGAAAGGACACCTACATCCCAAGGGAACCACCCCGGTGACGGCCCCTCGCTCCCTAGCGCTCTCCCGCCACGGATGGCAGTGTCCACCTCTGCGCATCATGATACGGCATACATGAAATCCCACTAGAAAAGAAAGACGCAGAGGATCAGTACTGCCGCTGCAATCACTGTCCTATCATTCCTTAAGATTTTAAGTGCAACTGTCCCGTTTTACGTGTCGTTATCATTTGACCCTGGTTCATCTCTGCTAAAATGCTAGCGGAAAGGTTAGCTCCGACAGACATACTGGATTTCGTATTTCTTCATCCATCTGATCAGAAGACAAGTCCTCGCCCTCGTAACGGCCTTCAGCGTCCTCTTTCCGCCTACCTGCTCTCTCTCTCTCTCTCTCTCTCTCTCTCTCTCTCTCTCTCTCTCTTCTAAAATGTAATATGAGAGTTCCTCCTGCGCTCTTAAATTGTAAAACGCTTTTAGTATCTCTGAAGGCTGTTTTCGCTTCTCTATGCGCTGAACCTCACCTTCCAAAGTCCACTTGTATTTCGAATTCCCATCGTTTCCTGAGTTTTTTTCTATGTTATTACCTCCTCAGTTACCTGAAGTGTTTCTTGTCTTATCCAACGTTCCTAAGTAATTAACATCTCTGTATCTATATTTTGTTGGTCCAGCTTAATCGCCATTATCAGATAAGTCCATTTCCCTTTCACTGCACTGCCTACGACGATACTTCTTACCTTAGAATCTACGGTCTCAGAGAGTCTTAAATACATCTCATCAGTCCTCATTCCACTTCTTCCCACGTTAAATCTACCTGACAATTCTCTTATACTTCAGACTACTGTACATCGTACTAAATTGTGGTCTGAGTTTACATCTGCTCATGGGTACGCCTTACAATGAAATATCTGATTTCTTAATCTCCGTTTCGTCATCATGTAATAGAGCTGGTATCTACCAGAGCTCCCAGGCCTTTTCCGAGTACATTTTTTCCTCTTGCGATACTTGGACATTGTTTTCGCTATTACCAGCCTATACAATCGTTCTGCTCTGACGTTTCTGCTATGGAGCCCTTATCCTACAGTAACGCTATCTTTGATTGCATTAACCTACGGCAAATGCTCTGGTCCCCTGACGATTATTAGACTGTCATCTCCAATTAAACACTGAGATACCCAGTCAGTGACCTCATATTGTGGTGTCACCGCCAGACACCACACTTGCTAGGTGGTAGCTTAAATCGGCCGCGGTCCATTTAGTACATGTCGGACCCGCGTGTCGCCACTGTATGATCGCAGACCGAGCGCCACCACAAGGCAGGTCTCGAGATACGGAATAGCACTCGCCCCAGTTGTACGACGACTTTGCTAGCGACTACACTGACGAAGCCTTTCTCTCATTTGCCGAGAGACAGTTAGAATAGCCTTCAGCTAAGTCCATGGCTACGACCTAGCAAGGCGCCATTAACCGTATCTGAAGATAGTCTTATTTGTACTATCAAGAGCGATGTACCACAAGGATGGAATAAAGTTAAATATTCGAGGAGCTGCATACTTTTCTTATTAGAATTCACTACTTATCCTGTTCCAGAATTCACGCCCGTCTGCGTTAGATAGCGTGCATTTCGGCCTCCTCTATCTACAAGGTGTTGGCACATTTGCCAACACATCACATATTATCCCCCAATCTCTTCTTCTTATACTTTTAGCGAGTATTCCTAATTTTTTTCCGGGCGGGAAGGAGCGCCTGGTCCCCGGCACGAATCCGCCCTGCGGATTTGTGTCGAGGTCCGGTGAACCGGCAAGTCTGTGGAT